>NW_008239050.1:1354651-1357324 GCF_000691975.1 Corvus brachyrhynchos | reverse complement strand
AGGGGAGGAGAAGAGAGGAGAGGAGAGGAGAGAAGAGGAGAGAAGAGGAGAGAAGAGGAGAGAAGAGGAGAGAAGAGGAGAGGATCCCAGATAACTTTGGCTACTGGGAACACAACTTCCCTGGTGTTGCCACACCAAGAGGCTGAGGGACAGTGGTTCTATCATCACAGGGCAGCTGGTGTGCAAATATGCCAGCAGGGCTTGTGCTGGAACTGTGCATGTTCTCATGGTGTACATGTTAGGTGGGATACTGTTTGTGTTGTTATAAGATTATAATAGGTAATAATGAGATTATAGATAATGGTTGGAACATTGTTTTATGTAATAAAGGATGGTCTAACTCAATAAATACTCCCTGTGTTTGTCATCATCTGATTCAATCATTGTTTTGTGGAAATTGAATGTTCATTCCCTGTAACCATCAGGAACATGAACAGGTATAGGATGCAATTCATGATCAAAGTTAGAGAGTGACTCAGGATAACAAAGGAAGACAGTACAAAAATCCCTTAGACCAGGCAAGAGTTTGTTTCAGGGCCATCTATCTGGAAGAAGATGTTCTACAGGAAACATAATTAGCCCCTTTGTGGTCCTACTTTAATATTTCATTTTTATATAATGTGCGACAACTCAAACCAGGACACTGCCTGCTTGCCTCACAGACACCAGAGCTTGGAGATGAGCTATCATCTGGGAGATCAAATCCAAGTCACTCAGAGAAGGCATTTAAACCATTATTTTTGCTGTGTATTCTTAAAACCAACTGTCAGGGCTATTTAACCCCATTAGTCCCCTCCTGGTCTGGACACCAGCTATGGTAATTCTCTTGGTATATATTTTTACCAATAAAGTCTGGGAAGCCTTCTCTAGGAGAAGAAAGAGAAATGTCAAAAGCTGATCATTTTCACAAAATTTTGTTCTCACTTTTCAGCCAGCCTTATCTGTGAGGCTGCCAAGTGACCGGCTTAACAGCCCCTTGGCTGATTTGAGCCTTCCTACTGGAATGAACAGCCCTCCAAAGCACAAGGGTATTCAATCTTATCAGCAACTTCTGGCCAAAACAGCAACCTTACACTTTTCTCCTGCAGCTCATCCCTAGCAGAACTGTCAAAATGCTTCTTGGAAGTGCTGCTTCATCTTCTGGAAGTTTTCACTGTGATAATTCTGCTTTTTGAGATGTATTTCCACTTCCATTTCCTTGTCTTAGGCAATTACAGACACCAGGTTTGACAAATGCCTTGTTTATTTATCAAGGTACCTCCTGTAATTGTTTTACTTGTTGATTGTAGGGTTTAGATTTTCTGTGCCCCCACTTCAGCAGAAGGCTATAGGAGGGTTAAGGACTGCAGGAGGCAAGCAGCACACACTTCACCACCCAGGCCATATTCACATTGAAGCAAAGTGCCCATAAAAACAATTTCTAATTTTATACTCTGTAAAACATGTCAATGGTGCTTTTTAATGAGGTATTACATTGTCAGTATGGGAATGAAGACAATGTCAAAATTTCCTCCATTCTATGTTTTTAATTGGGTTAAGTACAGTCCACCTGGGGAATGTGTGAATAAGCATGCCCAAGCAGCTAAAATTACAAGAAAAAAATTCTAAGATTTAGGTTGTCTTGTATCTCCCATGTTGTCAGGAATAAATATCCTAGAAGGTGTCAGGCAAGTGTATTTGCTCTTGAGTCTGGAATATTTTTCCTTTACTAGACACTTGGAATCTGGCCCTGAAATATTTCCTATTGTGCTTACATGACAAATAGAGTCCAAATAAACTGTCTTTATTACTTTGAAATCAGACTGCTCCAGGGGTTCTACAGCTGCTTGGGAAATTTTATATTATTGACATTTTGTACCTAGATTTGGGCCAAAAAAGCTCCAATCCACTGGAGTGAATGGGAAATTCCACAAAGGCTGAAGACATCTCACGCAAGTCTCCATTGTTGATTTTCTCGACTTAGTGCAAAAGACACCAAGGAGGTAGAGGAAGAAGAGATGAGGTCCTCTGTTAGGGAAGGGGAAGAATTTGGGAAGGATTGATTGCCCATCACCCAATAGGCCAGGTTACAGCTTGCCTGTCTTAGGAGGGGTAGAAACTCTGAAACAAGGATGAGGCACAAAGCTGACGTTTTCTTAGGCCATTTTATTTTATTTTTCCTTCCCTGGGTAATGGATATAATTTTTATCTATGATCTAAAGGGCTTTTGAAGATTAACACATTAAATTTTCAAGCCTACAGTGGCTGAGGAACTGATGTTGTGTTGCACATCAAGCCAACAGTGACCAGGCTAATAGGCCTCCCAGCATGCCCATGGTGAACTGGTTGTTTCCAAAACCTGCAGCCTCACAGGCCATGATGTATTTCTGACTCCTGGGTGGATGATACATGCAACAGTCTTAGAATATTCTCACTCTGATTTCAGACCTCTGTATTCAGTAATTATGTCCTGTTCTCAGTAGCTTTCTCTCAACACAAGGAAATAGTACTCTGGGGTATTTTTGCTGACAGATTTGCAGCCTTCTCATTCCCATGTTTACACGGGCTCTAAGAAGTCCTTCCAATTTGAGGCTTCATTCCTTATTAGATAAACTGTTCTCTGAAGAGGGATAGTTTGGGAACACAGTCAGCCTCTGTAGTGTGGCACTGTGACCAGCCACCATGTCCTGCTGA
>NW_008239050.1:1352683-1354406 GCF_000691975.1 Corvus brachyrhynchos | reverse complement strand
AGGAGAGGAGAGGAGAGGAGAGGAGAGGAGAGGAGAGGAGAGGAGAGGAGACAAAGGAGTAGAGCTCACATCCATACTTTCCTCTTTCATAGGAGATTCTTTTATCTTACATCTGAATCATCCCTGCAAAGTTCCTTGGTTTTGGTGCTACTGAAAGTCTGAAGTAACACCATAAATGGCAAAGGGCCCAGGATCTCTGCTGCTTTATGTCTTGCAGATAATCATCTTCTACCCTGCAAGGTGCATGAAGAATTGTCCCAGAGCAGGGCTGTAGCATCTAGCACTCATTTCTTTCAGGTATAATTCACTGTGCAAAATTCAATGCAGGGGAGAAGCCTTCCCAGAGGAGTTGTTCAGGTGTAAAACTGGTCCAAGAGAAAACTGGCTCAAGACATGCAGATTTAAATTAGAATGAAAGGGTTATGAATACTAAATGACTTTTCAAATGAATGGTTCAGAAAATCTCACCTTCCATAAGGTTTACTCATCCTTTATCCTTAGGGAATAGGTTTTATTATTTCTGATAATAATCCCTCTATAAAGGGAGATGGCGAGGTAGGCAGGGAAAAGGGAATTTAAAAAAGGAAGGAGATAATTGTTTTCTTGTTCTCTTGCCTGAAGAAAACTTTTTCATTTTGTTTTTCTACTATAGACAATGGAAAGGCTGGACAAATCAGAAGTTGGTTTTAATGTTTTTTTTTCCTTCTACACCAAACCTTACACTATAATTGGAGAAAAACTAAATTAGCAGTCTTTCACTAATAAGATCTATGGTTGCATTTAATAGGTTGACTAAATTGTGTTTCACGAAAGGAATACTGAATTTACTGACAAGAACACAACACAACTTTGTTCTCAGAGACTTTCTTGTTCAAAGGTCATTGATCTTTTCGACTGTATTTCCTTTGTGCTGTGCCTTCAGAGACAGATAACACAGGGGGCAGGGGCAGGAGCTAACATTCTTGTCAACTTTGCAAAGTTTTGTTAGAATATTTATTTTACTGAAGGTGACTTCTTCCTTCTTTAACTAAGAGATTTAATTCTATGAAAAACCCCCCAGGCAGTTATGGCGCCTAGTAGCAACCACAGGTAATGTCTGCTCCTTTTCCTTTGTAAATCAATGCAAAGAGAAGAAAAGAGAGCTGGATTTGGATATTAACCATTCTTAAAAGTCTCATCACTTCATTTTGGTTACTGCTTGAGATAATCGCTTTCCTGAAAACAAAAGGCAGATAATTGATTAAAAGAAAAGTAGGCCTAGGTTCTGGATAAAGCCACAGAAGTGAAGTAATATATGTTATCCTAAATTTCTCTTACTGTGCATCTACTGGGAGGCTGGCAGATGTGCACAGTTGGGCACTTTGGAATGCCTCAGACCAGGGCATCACCTGTGTGTGTCCTGGATTGCTCCTTCCACACTTCAAAGTAGGTAAGTTCATGTCTGTGAAATTTATCAATTATTGTTTTGTGGATCAGATAGAAGGATCTGGCCTGTTCTCCAGGAACAGAAAAGTTCTTCAGGAACAGCAGTTTTTCTCATCTGCCTTTGGTCAAATTATCATTCCTCTTGCTTTTCCATCGAGTCCCTAATATATTTGGGGTATACTCCTCAAAGAGTGGCTAAATTGTCATGGTGCTGTTTTTATCTGGTATGCATTTGGGAACCTTTTGAAATGACCAGTCCTCTCTTTGCAGATTACCACTATTGCTTTTGGTTTGTTTG
>NW_008239050.1:1352067-1352589 GCF_000691975.1 Corvus brachyrhynchos | reverse complement strand
TTCCCTTCAGACCTGGAGAGGTGGCCCTTTTTCACATTCAAGGTTGTTTGAATACTGAAGGGGTTTTGCACACATAATTAACTTCTTTCTCTGTGATTCACTTTTTATTTCCAATTTTATTTTCAAAATGCTAGTAGTAATTCATGGTTTCTGGTGGTTTTTGGTTTTGTTTTTGGGTGGGTTTTTGTTGTTGCTGTGTTTGTTTGTTTGTTTGTTTTTGTTGCCAGGACAGAACAAACAGCCCATTTATTCTGAATGATATTGATCTTATCCACAAAAATTTCCTCTTCTGGAAGCCCTTTTCCCCACCGCAGACAGGAATTACACTGGTGACATTACAGAGACTTATAAAATACCCCAAATAACCAGGTTGACTGCTTAATTCTGCTAATTCAACAGCCCCAAGTCTCTAGGCAAGTCTGCACAATAAGCAGCAACAGTTTTGGCATAGGGAGGAATAAAGATGCAGAATACAGTGCGTGATATCACCTCACTCACCCTGTTTCTGCCTTTCCATCCAGG
>NW_008239050.1:1349433-1352010 GCF_000691975.1 Corvus brachyrhynchos | reverse complement strand
GAATGCCACGTGACACAGTATGAGACATTAATTCTGCTAGTCATGGAGATACTCCTTCTTCACATTTTGGGCTTTACAAGGGAACTGAGAATGGACTAATCTATTCTTCCCCAATCATTGCAGCCATCTCTTGTCATTACTCAGTTAATCCTCTTCACTGTCAAAAACTAAACATAGGTTCAGTTCTTCACACAACCATTCAATATATCAAAGAGTTCTGAAAGATAATGCACATCATTTCCAACAGAAACATCTACAAGGTAATCATCTGCATCTGAACGAGTAATCAGACTTCCCATGTAGCCAGAGAGAAGCAGGCAAGAGGTGATTCATCTCCTAAAGTAGAGAGCTAAAATAGACCAGATGATTCAGATCCCCCGTGTACTTATTTCTCTTCATTGACTGCGCTTGGAGCTAGTTCAGAGAGAGGTGTACATACATTGTAATGTATAAAGGTGGGTGAAAGAGGTGTCCCCAAAAGGATTTTAAATAGGGGTGGTCTTGGCTCTTACCACTGACTCGTTTACTATATTTTAGATAAGTTTCCTGAGTTTGAAGGTGGACTCTTATCACTTGGGTCATCTAGATTTCCTATACACCTAGTTAAACATAAAAAGCAACAATTCATGTTTCCTTCTATTCAGAGATTGCACCTTGTGGGACAGAACTGCATGTTTCTGACTAAATACCTTTCCAGGGGATTGAATCATCGTGTTAACCTAGACAGCCTTTTGTGTAGACAAAATTTACACATTATTAGTTTTTGTCTCCTCTTTGGCTGATTATTCCTTTGTAACAGAGTTGCTGCAGTTGGATATTTCATTTGCACACTTCAGGCTCTCTTGTCATACATGTACTTGTGATCACCCTTGTGCTCCTGCTTCTTCAAGTCTACACCAGTCAAATTCCAAGATTTCTGTTTTGGCTAGCTCGTTTCTCCAGTTAGTCTTTTCTCAGTATTGTCTGTATCAAAATTGTCATTATTTCACGTTACAAAGGATAAGAATATAATCAGCTGTGTAACTTCTCCATTTCAAGGATTCCCATCACCTGGCAACCAGTTAACTGGAGGGTGTTTCCTGCACCAGCCAGTTTAGGGGCTTTTCTGGACATAAAAGAATATGGAGTAGCAAAGAAGAGACCAGGATCTGTTACCTGTCCTTTTGTAATTCATTCTCATTTCCTAAAGCACCTGCTCTTTGTGAAGGACACAATCCAGCTTCTCCTCCAGCTAGAAGCTGTGTTTGGTGAGACGGCTGCTGATTCAGGCCCTCCTAGAGCACTTTGAAGTGCAAATGCTCTGATAAGACACCTTTTTCAAGGAGACCGGTAGGAAAAGCATAAGGATCCCTCCAAGGGCAGCTCAACAATAAGACCATTAAATCTAAAGTATTACAAGTGGGTTGTGGGCAATGAGGTCAGAGATGCAAGGCTCTTGTATTGCACGATGAATGTGAATGAGAGCTGAGATGCTGCAGACAGTGGTCATAAAGGCACGTTATCAGAACTAGTTTGTTACACAAACTAGCTGACACATCTCAAGAGTCAGTGTGGGTATTTCAAGCATGAAAACTTGCTGAATGGGCAGTACACTTGTGATATAGCAAAAGATGCTTAATGCTGGTTAAATAGAGTGCTCTCTCTTTATATACAGCTGGAGGTCTCAGTATGGAAGATCTACAGAGACATGCTCACATCATAGTCACACAAGGGATTAAAAGTACAAAGGAAAAAAATAAAGCAAGCCCTCCTGCTCTCATTATAAGCCATAAAATGCACTGGTAACATTTTCTCTGCAAGCCAAGGCCTTTCTTCCAAGCTGCGTGGAGGCAGATGAGGAGATGGAAGGGGGTAGAGAAGCAGGTCATGTTCTTGTTAGCTTAATGATTTATGTCTAAGTTTGTTTGTCTCTGGTGTGATTAATTGCTTCCAATTACCTGCTTCCACAAAGTCAGTTCTGTGCAGGAAAGATGCATCCTTGTGGATGGGATCTCTTATGTTTGGATGAATCAACCCCGAAAATGCCCCAGTGATCCTGTGTGTCACAGATGGGACAGATTATTAGAAACTAAATCTGGGACAGGAGAGAGATTCAGGAGGCCAGCCAGATTTTAATTTTTTTTCAGAATATTCTAATTCTTTGTGTGGCCCTAATGCTTGTATACCTTTTCCTGCTTCCCACTCCTTGTTTTATTTATTGCTGTCAGAGACTGAAATATTATGGTTTATGACTTAAAAATTTTCTTGAAGGCCTTTTAAAACTGTATTACAAAAGCTGCAAAGAAGACTAGCACACCCTGAATAGGGCCCTGACTGGGGCCTTACACCGCTCCCTGATGAAGATAAGATAAAGTAACAGCTCAGGGCTGGGGACATTCACAAAGCACAGGCTTAACACCTCCAAGGTGGAGACCACAGCCCCAGGGCTATCAGCTGCCAGGCTCCCACAGACCCTCGAACCAAGGGGTGGAGGGAGGAGAGGCTTTGGGTGTCTTGGAAAAGCCTCTGGTCAGAGGCACAGTGACTCCCATCCTCCACTGTGCAGAGGAGCCCAGCTGAGGGGTGCTCACTGGGGGG
>NW_008239050.1:1325202-1349345 GCF_000691975.1 Corvus brachyrhynchos | reverse complement strand
GAAAACTTACTCGGTGCTGTTCGTTACCTGTAGTGGTTGTGCTTAATGAACACAGCCGGCATTTTAGAGGCACATATCTGCTACAAGTTTCAATATTGTCAGGCTGCATGTTGAAGTGTTTAAAGAATATATATTAAACCATAACTAAAGCCAAATGAATATTTTACACAGTAGTAATGCTGTATCAGAACACTTCTCTTTCTTTCTTTCTTTCTTTCTTTCTTTCTTTCTTTCTTTCTTTCTTTCTTTCTTTCTTTCTTTCTTTCTTTCTTTCTTTCTTTCTTTCTTTCTTTCTTTTCTCTTTCCTTCTCTTTGCCTCTCTACTATTAAATAAAATACATCAATTTTTTGGCATCAACATCTAACCTCGTTTGGTTTTAATCTCGTTTCTGGGAATATTTTAAACCTTCTAAGTTCCAGTTTATGCAGAGAGACTTAGCTTTCTTTGCTTTTCTGGGTTTAAACCGGATTGTAACAGTTGCACAGGTCAAAAGCTCAACTGCCTTGTATCCAGATTACAAACATGGGAAAGGGAAAGGGTGGCTGACTGACTGGAGTAAACTGGAGCCTGGTCTTGAACCAGGGTACACACGAGCTGTGCTATCACCCTTCTTGCATGAGAGGGCCTGTTACTCCTGAACTCTGGCGTCTACGAAACAGTAGTCAAGATGTGGGAGGTCAGGTGAGCAACGTGCTATCCTTCTGTAGTGGTGTGCAGAGCATTTCTTGGAATCATAGAATCATAAAGGTTGGAAAAACCTCCAAGATCATCAAATCCAACCTTTGACCAAACACCGCATCAGCTAAACCATAGCACCACATCCAGTTTTTTCTTGATCACTTTCTATTCGCACAGTGAGGCAAGACCGGTGTTTTGCTTGTGTTTGTTCTTCAGTGGACAGGAAAGAATTGTTGGTGAAATTCCAAAGTGGGGGTTTGTTTCAGAAATGAGACCTTGTAGACATAAAGAGGTGAGTTTGCAAAATGACTGCTTTGTTTCTCATGTGCTGCTGAAGGAGGAGGAAAGGACTGATGTAGCTTTGCTGATTTCTGGGTTTTACATCTGCTTTGAGTATGTCCTGAGATGTGATGAGGATTAAGCACTGTTGCAGTCACTTTGTCGTGTTTCTTCTGTAATTTTCTCAGTACTTTACTGTTGCTTCTGGCTTTTTCACTGACCTACATTTCTTTGCTTTTGCCCTTCTGCTAGGAATGTAGCAACGCTTCCCTGGATGCCTTCTCTCCCTCAGCCTTCCCTCATGGTGCTGTTCATTCACTTGTATTTTATCAGATACCATTAACCACAAAAATTCACCATGAACTGCAGATTTTTCACTTTCTTTATATCAGGGAGGTGCATCTGTATTGTGACAGGATTGTATGTCAGGTCCGATAAGGAGACCAGAACTTCTCTGTTTCAATCCCAGATGCATTATAGGCCAAATTCTAACTCTGATAGAAAGATACTTGAATGTAATTCAGGGTAAAATTTAGCCTATAGTATAACCTTCCTGTCAGAGACAACAATTTAATACCTAGTTTGTGGATAGCATGAAATTAAGCAGAACCACTATCCTAAACTGTAATAAAATCTATTGACATCCAAACTATGTATTATGCATATGTAGTGTATTATCCTGAGGCAAAAACGCACAGAGGTTTGACAGCAATCTAATGAAGGAATGCAAAAGAAATAGGATTTAAATAAAAATCTGTAAAAGGACAGAAAATGTACATGATAGCCAAAGGACTGGTTCTTTTTAAGATCTGTTTCAAGCAAGTGCAGTTCTGGGAGCAGAAGAGGAGTTATGGGAGTGTAATGAGGAAGATTAAGGGGAAATCAATGAGGGTGATTGAGAAGGATGAAGATTTTTGTTAGGAAATGGGTGCCAGGGCTGCAGGAGATGATGCTGCAGAAGCAGTCAGAACACAAAGTGAGTCCATGTGATAGGGTGGTGAGAAGGGAGGAACTGCTGATCTTCCACACTGAGGATGGCAGTGAAATGCTGAAAGGAGTCAGTGCTTCCAGTGAGTAGGACAAGCCATTGGTTTAAGGAAATCCTGTTTGGTAATTTTGCCAGTTGCGACCACAAGGAACCACTGCAGCAATTCCTCCTTTGCCAGCCAGCTGGCTTTGTGGATGGACATTGAGTTGACACAAAGGCTACATTAAAGACTAGAAACAATACCTGACTAGGCAATGAGAGATTGGCCAGCTCCCATCAGAAAGAGGGCAGAAACAAATATCCACATCCCATGGATGTCTTGGAAGATGTATTTGCAGGCCCTCTCCAGACTGCATCCTGCCATCTTAAGAAGATTATTTTTTTATTTTTCTCTTTGAACTCTTAGCAATAGAGCAAAGGAAAAAGTGTTGAGATCCCATCTTGAAGAGAAAAGACTATCAGTCTAGTCTCAATGAATGTGGGTTTTCCTCCTTTTTTAAAACAAACAGCTCTTGCTAATCATTTTTAGCCGTTTAACTTATTTAAAAGTTAGCAACCATCAAAATTACCATCCTTAATCTAAAATGTGTCAACATCCTGAAACCTACTGGGATTTTGCAATTTATTTTTAATGTGTAAATTGTCTTCGAGAATTAAGGGTACTATGATGTTCATAAAAAGCATGTTTTTACTATCACTGGAGAAATAGAGCTAAATAATAAATTAAAGCCTTTCTACAAAAACATTAATTTTTTGCATAGATTTGTTTGTAAAACTCCCTTATTTGTAAGCAGTGATAAAAAATATTCTGCACACTTTCTTTTTTGATAGTGAAATGAGAAAAACATAATAGGAAAGTAAAATTAAATTATATTTCATTACTGATGACAACCTGAATAAAACATGGAAAGAGCATTATCAGGCTTCAAGAACTTCTGGCACCTTGACAACAAACAGAACAAATCTATATCCACTTAAAAGCTCCCACACATTAAAGTACCCCAAAATAATAATCTCTCTTTCTGTAGCTGCAAACTAGATGAACTGTCAGTGAACAAAAGGAAAGCATTTCCTCTTGAATTTTTCATGAGAGCTGTGTTTCAAAAGAAGCATTTCACATAGCCTTCCTTACTTCATTTCATACCAGGGCACACCCCAATGCTGCACTTAAAATGCTTAGAAACCTCTCTGGGGCAAAGAGTCCCTGGGCATCCAATTTCAATCACACACAGTCTTCATCGAGACTAATCTAGATCAGGAGTAAACAACATACAAAGACAGGGCATTCTTACTGATATGTGAGTCTTTGTTTGCTCTGAAAGCAACACAAAATGCAATGCAGCATAGAGACAGAAGAGCATAGAGACAAAAGTTAGATAGACCTCCAGACAGCTCAAAACTCTGATGTCGCCTTCACTGTGCTCCCAACAAAGCTTTCCTCCTTTTTAGACACAGTTTTCAGGGATGGATGCAGGATTCTTTCACTCTGCTCAGTACTGATGCCACTGTGTCCAGTGCTGAGCTCCCCAGGACAAGAGAGTTTTTTATGTCTTGGAGCAAGTCCAGTGAGGGGTTACAAAGACACTTAAGGGACTGGAGCATCTGACATATAAGAAGAGGTTGTAAGAGAAGGGCTGGCTCAGCCAGAGAAGAGAAGACTCAGAGGGAATCTTATCCATGTGTACAAGTACCTGGCTGGGGAGTGCGGGGGTTGTAATGACAATGGAGCCAGGCTCTTCTCAGTGGTACCCACTGAAAGGACAAGAGGCAATAGGCATGAGTTGACACACAGGAAAGAAAAAAACATTTTCACTGTGAGGATGACTAAGAACTGAAATGTTCTGCCAAGAGATGTGGACCTCAGTCCTTGGATATATTCAAAATCCAGCTGGGCATAGCCCTGAACAACCTGGTTTAGCTAAGCCTGATTTGAGCAGGGTGTGGGCTGGACAATCTCCAGAGGTCACTTCCAACCTCAGCAATTGTGTGATACCAAAGTAGCAAAGACTGTAGTAGCTGTTCTCCTGGAGAGTGTGGCTCATCCTCCAGAGAGACTGTTCTGTGAGTGCAGCAGCTCTGAAAAATACACCATACCCCAACAGCTGCTGGACTCAGTACAGTGGTAGTGGTGAGAACTCTGCTGTTTTCTATAACTTCCAAAAGTACTTCAGAAGATCATAAAATCCTCTGAGCAGAGATCCTGCTTTGCTTTGTAGACTCTGCCCATTTTTCAGGGTCATCAAGGCACACATTGTGCGGCAATAAATAATGGATGGCCAGTTGAGAGCCACAGAACAAGCAAGAATCACAGAGCAAATCTGGAACCTTCAATGTTCTTGACAGAATCTCTTTTAGGACAAAAACAAAACAGCTCCAGCAGAGGTCAGTTAAGGAAAACTTATTTTGTTGAAAGATTTGCTTTGGCACAGAGTGTAACTTTGAAAGAAAAATAACAGGCTTTATGTTGTGTTTAAGAGATTCAAATATAAGCATTCCTTAAAAAGAAATAAAGACACATATCCTCAAAATATTAGCTACTATTTTTTCAAGTCCTTAAAAAAGTTCAGTCGCTGTAAAAGTGAACAGAAAAGATTATTATTCCATTTCAGTGTTCCTAATTTGGGTTTATAGAAAAGTTAGACAGGTTTCAATTAAGTTTAAACAGTCCTGAAAGGTTGTTTCAAACAATGAAAACTTTCTTCTTCCCTTTCACCCTTCTTCTGCTTTCTTGGCTGCTCACAATGTTTTAACTCTTCCCTGAAGTTCTCTCTGAGCCCCATTCCTCATGTTAGGGCCTCGTAACATCCTATGGTCAGTGCCCATGCTGTGATTTTAATCACATCAGAGGGCTTTCAATGAGGCAATATGAAAATTAATATCTCTTAAGAATTGAGTATTCCTGTGGAGTATCTAAAACAGTGCACAGCCAACCTTACAATCTAACTGATCAACCTTGGAGTCTTTAAACAGAAAACTCTAAAAAATGAGGATTTGAAATCAGGAATACATCTAAATAGCATCTAAATAGTATGACCCACACACAACTGTCTTCAGTGATAATTTCTCTTTCCATCTTTGAGTATTTTTCCTCCTGATTATTTATTTTGTTGTATTAGGTTTGTGTGGTAAGGTTTTATGGGAGGGGCAGGGTGGCTTCTGTGAGAAGCTGCCAGAAGGTTCCCCCATGTCCAAGAGAGCCAGTGCCAACTGTCTTCAAGATGGATCTGCCACTGGCCAAGGTTGAGCCCATCAGGCATGATAGTAATGCCTCTGTGATAACATATTTGAGAAGGAAAAAAAAAAGTTCTTGTGCAGTTTGCAATTATAGCCAGGGAAGAGCAGAGTGAGAACATGTGAGAGGAACATCTCTGCAGACACCAAGGTCAGTGGAGAAGGAGGGGCAGGAGATGATCAAGGCACTGCAGCAGATTCCCTTGCAGCCCCTGGTGCAGCCCATGGTGAGGTAGCTGTGCCCCTGCAGCACATGGGGGAGCAGAGATCCACCTACAGGCCATGGAGGATCCCATGCTGGAGCATGGGGATGCCCAAGGGAGGCTGTGACCCCGTGGGAGGCTTGTGCTGGAGCAGGGTCCTGGCAGGGGCCTGTGTGTGGCCCCATGGAGAGAAGAGCCCTGTCCTTGAAGGACTGACCCCATGGAAGAGTGACCCACATTGCATCAGTTTGGGGAGGACTGTTGCCCATGGAATGGACTCAGTTTGGAGTATTTCGTGGAGGACTGTCTCACGTGGGAGGGACCCATGCAGCAGGGGAATTACTCCTCTCCCCAAGAAGTGACAGGAACAATGTGTGATGAACTGACCATAACCCCCATTCCCTGTCTCCCTGCACACTGGGGGAGGAGGTAGGGCTGGGAAGGAGCAAGGGGTGGGGAGAAGGTGGTTTTGCTCTGATTCTGTTGGTAATAAATTCAATTCATATCCCCAAGTTGAGCCTGTTTTTCCTGTGATGGTATTTGGTGAATGATCTATCCTGGGCCTTATCTCAACCCATGAACCCTTCATTTTATTTTCTCTCCCCTGTCCAGCTGTGGAAGGGAATGATAGAGAGGTTTTGGTGGGTGTCTGGTGTCTTGACAGGGCCAGTCTGCTACCGGGGTTTGTCTCCCGTGGGAGGAACACCACACTGAAGCAGGAGAAGGGTGTGAGGAGTCCTGTCCCCAAGGAGGAAGGAGCAACTAAGGCAACATACAATGAACTGACTGCAGCCCCCAATCCCAGTCCCCCTGTGCCTCTGCTGGGGAAGAAGGTAGAGAATTTGGGAGTGGAGTTGAGCCTGGGAAGAAGAGAGGGGTGGAGGAAAAGTGTTTTAAGATTTGGTTTGTATTTCTTATTCTCCTGCTCTGATCTGTTTGGTAGTAAATTAAGCTAATTTCCCCAAGTCAAATCTGTAACTGGTGAGTGATCTCCTCCTGTCCTTATCTCACTCCATGAGCCTTTCTTTATGTTTTCTCTCACCTGTCCAGTTGGGGAGAGAAATGACAGCTTTGCTGCGCATTTGGTGTCCAGCCAGGGTCAACCAACCGCATTTGTTATGAGTCTACAATGCATCTCCTTTAAGGAAAGGCCTTTTGTGTGCAAAACTTAGCACAGTAGTAGTCTGACATAGCAGTAAATAAGATGTGAACATCAGAGAAAGTGTGAAAATGGATCATAATTACCTGAATTAAGAGACTTGGAAAACAAGGATAGAATTTGATACTGGTGAGGACACACCTCAAGTACTGAGTCCAGTTCTGTGCCACTCACAACAATAAAGACATTGAGGTGCAGGAGTGAGTCCAGGGAAGGGCAATGGACCTGGGGAAGGGTCTGGAGCACAAGGCTGGTAAGGAGCAGCTGGGGGAGCTGGGGGTGTTCAGTCTGGAAAAAAAAGGAGGCTCATGAAAAACCTTATCACCCTCTCAAACTCCCTGAAAAGAGGTAGTAGACAGGTGGGGGTCAGGCTCTTCTCCTAAGTAACAAGTGACAGGACAAGAGGAATTGGCCAAAAAATTGGATAGTAGGAAAAAATTCTTCACCAAAAGGGTTGTCAAGCATTGGAACAGGCTTCCCAGGGAAGGGGTGGAGTCACCATCACTAGAGGTATTTAAGAGATGTGTAAATGTAGTGCTGAGGGGCATGGTTTAGTGGTGAACATGGGGCTGTTCAGCTGTGTTGAAGCGTTGGGCTCATGTTCAGATTTGATGATCTCAAGGGTTTTTTTCAATGTAATGATTCTAAGATTCTATCAAAATAGGACAAAACACGATCTGAAAATTCACAAAATCAATAAGATAACTATCAATACTAAGTGAGAGAAGAACTCAGAAAGGCCAATTCTAAGAAAGACGGCAAAATGTGCAGTTGCTTGCAAAGAGATATGGCAGAAAAAGAGGCCAGTGTTATTATAAACATCATTCTCTATACCTCACATTTAAGTGTGAAAAAAATACCATCAAAAATGTTATCCAAAATCATATGTTAAAATCTTTAAGTAATAAATGAACAGTAAGAATGATGAATAAAACTAGAAATTCATATCTTGGTATGCAATATAGAGGAATAAGCAACAAGAGGATGAGAATGATTTAGAATATCACTTAAGGATATAAGTAATAGGATGAAAGTAAGCTCAAGGTAGTATAAAATGACAGTAATTCAAACAAATACTGATGATTTGATATTGTGAAGAACCATCTTCCCAGAGAAATGGTGAAACCATGTGAAAATTTGCCGAACATAAATAAATGTACAGCAGGGAACTCCTGTACTGTTGAAGAGATATATGTATTTATTTGTCCATGTCATCTATTTATTACGGTGCTTCAGCTGAAGAAACAAGAGGCAAGCCTTTCTTTCCTCATGTGGCAAAAGCAGGTGCTGCTGTAAACAGCATTAGACTGCCACTGGCAGATTAGCACTTGAGACATGTAGCCCAAAAGCAGGACAGAAATGATGGATCTAGGAAGTGATTGATTTTTGAACCAATGTGTGCTGGAAAACCTGCTAGGAATAATATAAGCAGATATGTGGTCATGACCAATGACAGAAGAAGGATCAGTAAATAATAAATTGAGCTCCCAGGATCAAGCAATAAAGGTGTTAAACAGCCTGGCAGGCTTTCCCACGGCAATATATCACAATGAGAGTTTAGGCAGAGTTTTGGAGGTTGACAATTTTGTATTTTGCTTCCTTTTTGTTTTACTTGAAAATGTAACATACAAGTCCATGATATTTATTTCAGAGAAATCTCTGTGTACATTTCAAATAAGTTGAGCGTTTCCTCTGACAAAAAAAAGCCTAAAGAACTGAAGGGCAGGGTGGCTGTTGAGTACCTGTTCCCATACCCCCAGTTCTAATTTGATCACATCTACCTTGTCATAAACAGAAGGAATATTTAACATTGCCCACAGAGCCCCTCAGCTCTGATCCTCCCCTTCCAGCATCCATTACCTCCACACAGGTTCTCTTTGGTGGCTGTCAAGAGACTGTCACTGACTTCATCCATTTTGGGATAAAACTTGTATGAAGAAACAGGTTTTGTATTGAGACATCCAGCTCTGATTTTTGGCATTTGATTGCACTGTGGTATGGCCCCCTTTCAGAAATGCACCTGTTCCCCACATTTGTGTTCTGTGGATTTCTTAATGACCCAGTTTCTGCCAGTGTTGGTTTCTAAAGAAGAACAGGAAACAGTGGTTGTTGCTTTGATTTGTTGAAGCATTGGAAGAGATTGTGGCTTCAAAGAGATTTATGGTCCACGAAAGCCTGTGTGCTCTTCTTCCTTTGGGATTTCTCCTCTAGGTGGATACAGAAGTTACGAGCTGCTGGCACAGGGTAAAGAACAGTAACTCACAGGACAGGTGAGTCAGATTTCATCTCACCTTTCACATCTTGCTTGAATTTCAATACATCCAATGACCTTCAAGTCCAATGAAACAGGGGAGTTTGAGCCCCACTCTCCAGAAGTTCCCTTCAGTGCTAAGTTGGGTGCATCTAAGTTTCTTCATAGGTCAGCACACACTTGATGGATGAGGCAGAGGTGATGAATCCACATCATGCTCCCATTTTACAGCTGTTAACTGGAGGATTAAGAAGATCATCACTGTCCTCATTCCTGTTTTATACCTAATCTCAGCCTCTGTCTTCGCATGCTGCTATGTCTTTGGATCTTTGTGAGACAAGTAAAGACTTAAATTAGGGTGTAGGTATTCATAGACATAAAAGCCCAATAAAACATAACTGAAAGTTGGGACTTAATTTTCTTAGGGGACTGACAATCCCAGTTTCAATAAAACAGGAGGAACTATTTTAACTAACCCTGTATAGGTGAGTCAGGAAATTATTTGATAGCACTCACACCATGAAGATGGCCCATCTTGTCCAGTCCACTGCCTATATTAAATAGTACAGTGTTTATGGAAGGTCATTCTTGCCATAAAGACACCCCATTCTTTGAAAACTTTTGAGGTCATCTTAGACAAATATCCATCAGGAATAGACTAGACATAATTGATACTTCCACAGAGCAGAGGAAATAAACAGGTAAGTTCTGGAAGTTTTTCTCCTGTCTTGTTTTTTATTATGAACCCAACAAACCAAACCTGAAAATCAGACAATTCAGCTGCTCCACAGAAAGGCAAATCAGCAGGAGCTTAGCAGACAGCATTCATGGAATTTAGGGACTGGAAGCTAATATTTTAAGAAGAAGTAAGAGAAAACAAGAGCATTAGGGGATCAGAAAGTAAAGCTACACACATTATGATATAACCATTGGTATCTGGCCCTATAATAAGTTTTTCAGTTTCTTCCCTTAGATGTTTTTTAAGTGTCAGTTAAGACCCTTCAAAACTTAATTACTACCAAGTTAATGATGGCAGTACATGGTCAGTGTTAAAGCTGGGGTCACCTATCAATAACAAGGTGAGAGAAAGGCAATCAAACATTACTCATCCTTAGGGTTTGTTAGTGACCAAAGACAAAAATATTGATCCCAATTCATTTCCAAAGTGAAAGTGGAAACAACACAAATAGCATTAAAAATCCCTTTGCTACAGGGCAAAGTACAAAGACCAAAGATGAATTTTAGCTATTTTCTGTCTTTTCCTGATCAAGGTGGAGACTTATTGACAGGCATGTCTGAAAAAGCTTCTCTTGCTGCTGCTTACTACACTTGATTTCATAAGAAGGAACTTCAATCTTAAGGGCTGTCAGTTTGGCACCTATAATGAGTATAACATTCATTTCAAAAGGAAAAATACCAAAAAAAGCTAAATGACAGGCTAAACTGCATCTCTACAAGCAGAACTGCTGATCTCCCAAGATAGTGTTCCCAGCCCACACACCCCTCACACTACCAGGTGCTGTTGCTTCTTTTTTCCCCCCCCCCCCCCAGTCTTCCTCATTACATTTCCTTGGCAGAAATTCCAGTGTGGATGCTAGCAATAGACTTGCCTTGATGCTGCTCATCACAATCCCTGGTGACAGCTTATTATCTCATTATCAACATTAATAATAAACGTGTGTTTCTCTGAATATGCAATGTGAGAACCAAATATATATATCTGTGTGTGTATATATATATATATATATATGACTTCACACTGCATTTATTTGAATGTGTAATGGCTGGTATAAGTGCAGACTCAAAGGACTACGAGGGAAGGACACAATTGACATGCAGAACCAGGCCTGGTTGAGAGCCGTGACAGAGAGTTCTGGTGTGCCTATGGGTAAGTCATTTGACCCCATGCACACCTTTTTCCTTATTCTTGAAATCCCTGTTGCACCTTTAAGGAGTGATTTAAGTTCGGTGTGCTACATGCTGCAGTGTTTTAATACATGGTCTTAGTTTTTGTATGAACAACTACAAGTTGATAAGCATAGGAATAAACAATCTGATATTTGTGTTTCTGAAGACATGTAATTAAGAATAACTAATGGCTTATTTTTCCCTTTCACACTGTCTAATAGTAAATGTGACTTTCCAAAGAAAATCAACTTTATTTTTATCCCAACACATTTTTTTTTTTAATTTGAAAGTTCCTGGTTTTGAATGAATGAAAGTATTTTAGTATAACTTGAAGTATCAAAAGCTGACACACTATCAAAGCAAATTTTGTAGATTAAATAAAAAAAAGAACATTCTCATCATAAAATAAAAACTGGGCATACTAGTAGGTCTTAAAAAACCTAATTTCTGGTTTTAATTTCTGAGAATATTTTTGTTGCTATTTCAATTTCAAGCAACCAGAGCTGTAAAGCTTTTAGAACTGCCTATAAAAAAAATAGTGATCAAAGGGAGCACTCCTTTAATGAAGACTACAGCTCATTTGGCCTTACTGGGATGGAAGAGTGCTGGTGGAAATAAATGCATATTCGTAGTAAGGGATTCTGGGACTCCTCAAACACTGTTACTGAGGGAGACTCCTTCATCCTTGCCAAAGATAAACTCCAGCCCAAGCACAGGAGACAGTGTTAACAAAACCACACCTACTTGGGAGAGTAGCCAGCAATGTCCTTACACCTCAGGCTAAATTTCACAAGAAGGAACCAAATTAATGAAATCTGCAGCAGGCCAGAATATCTGAAAATAGTTCAATTTGTTTTCTAATGGAGATTGATTGCAGATACATTAATCTGAGCAACTGTATCCTGACCTCAGTCTATCCTGGCCGTCAAATTTTATGCAGAGAATGTGAATGCAAAAGAAAAAAAAATCTCTAAACAAGAACATCTAGAAAACATTACAATTAAGATGAGGAAATGTCACTCTGACAGCTCTATGTGTCCTTAAGCATTTCCCAAAACAACTTCTCATATGGCACAGCTCTTGCATGAAAAACGAGACAATTGAGTGTACTGTGTAGAAAGGAGTCTAGTCTAGAGAGAAAGGTCTAAGTATGCTTAAAATATTATGGATCATCAAAATGGAATGGCAGACATTCAAAACAGAGAATGCACACATGGAATGCCAGCACCAAGTGTTTTATCCATTCTCCTATGGAAAAATAAAAAGCAACAAGTGCTTTAAAATACAGCAGAAACACTTCAAACATAAATGCTGTGTTGTTTAGTCCTTCACTGAAATATAAACGCAGCAGCTCCAGTTTCATTTGAAAGATGACAAAAACAATAGAAGTTGTTCAATTTACTGAGCTAAAAAGTCAGGAAGACAAGACTCTTTTCCTCAGCCCAGATCTCTTCCCCACCCCTTCACCACCCTTTTAAATTCACTCTCATTTTGAAGCCAGCACCGTTCTTTGAAACTGAATCGACATGAAAGTTAAACAAGCTCAAGTGAATATCATGAAGAAAGGACTGAATATGAACAAAACATTACTTTGAAGTTCCTGTTTTTCTTGCTGAAGAGCATTCCTCCTCTAAACCATAACTCAACTCTGAAACTGTTTTGAGAACGGAAGTGTCTTCAGAAATATGCCAGAATCAAGACTATGCCTCTTGTAAAAATTATACATAAATTTGTCAGGAAGCATCAATATGGTCAAGCAGCTGTAATTAGGAAGGTGTGTAATGAAGACAAATGCTAAAAATCCTTGCTCTAGGCAGTTTGATTAATTTGGAAGAGGTCTTCAAGCAATGGGATTAGAGAAAAAGTAACAAAAATTGTTGGCTTGGACTTGCTCTCCAATGACATGTACAAGCTTCTGTTTCCTTTAAGTTCCTAAATATTAAAAACCCCTGAAATTACACTCCTTGCATGACAGTTTGCATGGAAATGTCCCCTTTATGGGATATTTAAAGCAGTTTTAGCTGTTAAAACTAACTTGGCATCCCAGACATAGGTACATCCAGGGCAGCTACCCAAAGCAGATACTTGATGTCCTACAGAACAGAACCATTCTCCTCTGGCACATAACCAACTCCCACAATGTGTCACCTTCTCTCTCCTCTTGCTTTAGAGAACTGGAGAATTCACAAAAATATTTCCTGCATATTTGTCTCCTTCTGCTCCTCTCTAAGATCCTTGGAAGACTGGTTTCGAACTTACTGTGTCCTCCCACCAATGCCATAATCATGTTCATTCATGTGATGATTTGTCTGTGTCTTCACACCTGGGAAGCTTCAGACAAATTCAGACTGGCTGAAAGCTGTGTACTTTATTTAGTCTTCATTTCTTGCCTTAAATTTCCTTTAAATCAGACTTTTCTGTGCCTTGTTTAGACAGTAAGATCAGGACTGCAGAGCTTAAACTTGCTGAAAAAAGACTAAGCAAAAAAAACCTACTGCAGTATAAACTTGGCTAGATTGCCTGAGTACCACTCTATTATGAATATTAAATAACAAAGATAATAATCGTATTTTGCCAATTTCTGTTCTGCTTCATTCAGCCCATGCAGAGAGTACTGAGAGCTCCATCCATCCATGAAACCCTGGAATGTCTTGCTGGCTGGTATTACTATTAACAAATGAAAAACATCAAAAAATGCAATCCTTACTAAAGGACATTTTATAAAAAATAAAACTAATCTAAAATTTTTCACTCCCTTGCCCAAGGATCACAATTTCTTGATCTGTGTGTCTGTCTATCCAACTGTCTGTCTATCCAACTGTCTGTCTAAAAGTTCCCTCTTCTCTACTAGAAATAACAAGGTCCTGCACCTGTGTTGGGACAATCCCAAGCACAACTGCAGGCTGGGGCATGAAGGAATTGAGAGCTGCCCTGAGGAGAAAAACTTGAGGATGTTGTAGGGTAAGAAGACTAACATGTCCCAGCAAGGTGCCCTTGCAGCCCAGGAAGCCAAACCTGTCCTGAGCTGCATTAAAAGCATTGTGGGCAGCAGGTGAGGGAGGGGATTCTCTCCTTCTACTCTGCTCTGGTGAGACCCCACCTGCAGTGCTGCATCCAGCTGTGGGGTCCACAGCAAAGGAAGGATGTGGACCTGTTGGAATGGGTCCAGAGGAGGTAAAAAAGATAATCAGAGGGCTGGAACACTTCTCCTGTGAAGACAGGCTGAGAGAATTGGAATTGTTTGGCCTTGAGAAGGCTCCAGGGTGACCTTAGAGCATCTTCCAGTACCCAAAGGGGTTACAAGAGAGCTGGAGAGGGACTTCTCACAAGTGGTGACAGGAAAAGGGGAAATGGCTTCAAACTGAAAGAGTAGGTTTAGATTAGACATTGGGAAGAAATTCTTTACTTGTGAGCATCGTGAGGCCCTAGCACAGGTTGCCCAGAGAAGCTGTGGTTGCCCCGTCCCTAGAAGTGTTCAAGACCAGGTTGGATGGGGCCCTGAGAAACCTAGTCTGGTGGAAGATGTCCCTGCCCATGACAGGAGTGTTGGAACAAGATCATCTCTCCTTCCAACCTAAGCCATTCTGTGATTCTGTTATTTAGTTAATCTTAAAACCATCACCTAAACTGTTAGAGAAATTAATTTCTGGTTTTGATTGGCAACTCATCCAGCTGTATTTTCTTAATTGTGGTTACAGAGTAAATGCACTCATCATTATCTTCCTCTGCTGATTTGGCTTTTCTTGGATCCCATGGATTTGTAAGTGAAGCACTTATTCATCAGGCCTCCACACAAACAGTTCTATGCAGCAGAACTCAGTCTTTAAAGAAAAATAGGAAATATTTTGAAATTGCCTTGCTTTGGTCTGACAGTTCATTAGATAAGTCCTCTCTGTAACAAAGGGACATTCAGCAATAGCCTTACATATATCTGATGTTCTCTTTTAGCCATAGGAAGTAAATTTTAGGTTTGGTGCAAGGCCCCAGATTAACAGCTGTGAAGATGTGTCTTCATTCTCCTCACAGATGACTGTTGAGTCAGCAGAGCAAAATTTCTTGCAATACTTTCTTCTGCAGTGAAAGTTTTTGTCTCTTTCTCCTACTTTCTGTGGCCCAGTCAATCCACACATTGCCCTTCCGTTGGCAGAAGGAACACCTGCTCTGACTTTCGTTCTGTTGAACCTTGATAATTTAAATCCAATATTAACTTATGCATTTTGCATGAAAAAACTCAATATTCATTAGAAAATAACGGCTTCTGGTAATTGAAGACCTCAGTGTCCTAGATCTACAACATCTGAGACAGGAAATTCTGGAAAAGACATAAGATCATCTGATCTAGGCACCAATCCTAATTCACATATAACATGCCTAACAGAAACTAACCTACTTAAAAACCCCAGGTTAAGATTTATTCCTTCTTTTGAACTGATGGAAGTGATTTGTTATCATCTCCCCTGAGACACAGCTATAGCAGGATTTTCACAGTTACCAATCTCACCCATTCCAAGTGAACTACTATTAATTGATCGCTCTGAACTTGCTCTGTTTGGGAGTCTACTTCAGGCATTATTTTGTTTGTTGCCTTCATCAACATTATTTCAACACTGAGTTTTTTCTTCCAGATAATAACGTGCTTACAAGTTTTAAAGTCAATTATAGCCCTACGCATGGAAGAGTTAGTATCAACAAAAAGAACTCCAGACAATTTAAAGGGTAGCTCTGAACATAATTTACAACATAACTCCCATATTTAGATTGACTGCATCTGGAGATGCTTAAATTTGAAACAGATGGTCAGGTGATTTGAAAATCACTCAAGGAAATCTCAAAATCAGCTCACAGCAACATGAAAGAATATCTGCTAGATTGAAAGGGGAAAAAAAGATGGGGCTGTTGATTGGGGTGGAGAGTAAATGAGACTACAATAGATGTTTGGTTCCATAGACTGGAAAGAATAATTTTCTGGGTTATGAATATGATATTTGCCATGATACATACTTAGTAAGAGACCCATTCTGACAGGCAATGCTTAGTTTCAGACAGCTTAAAATCAGTGCCAATATAGAAACAGGAAATTTATCTTATAAATAAACATGACTAAATATATGAAGACTCCAGGAATTTGAAGTGACAGTTAAAGTGGCACCTTGTGGTTCATCATATTTGATCCCACTGTGTCAATGTCACAGTGGCAGCTGGTATTGAAAATTGCTAGTGGGGAAGAGGATAATAAGCTTCTCTCCTCATCCTTGCCACCTTTCCTAACCAAGTTATTTATATTTATGGCAGACAGAAACTGGGACAGTGGTTTTGAAAGTAGAAAAAAGAAGGGATGTCTAGGTTCAGTATACTCAGATCATGCCTTCAAGTTAAAAAAAGTTAAGACATTTTAGCAGCAAGTAGGGCAGAAAACAATAACACTTATCCCTCTACAGAAATGCCATTTTTCTCCCAAGTTCTGAGCTATCACCTGTCCAGCCCTGTCCTAAATCCCCCTGTTTTGTGTTGTACAATTTAATTGACCATTATAGTTGACTGCTTTGTGTAATGGAGAATGTGTCTCCAAATCCCTTCAGGCAGAGTCAAATCTCACTTTAGCTAAATGACCTCCCCAGCTCTTGAGTTATCGTATGAGAAAAGAGGACAGCAATGCCTTCTCCTTCTCCCGTTAGATGTCTGAGTCTTCCCAGGCAATGTGTGGTTCTCCTAATATACCTCACCTGGGTGCTGAATGTTCCCATGACTGGCAACCCTGAAAGCCAGGTGTTGCAATATTTCGCATCAGAAGATTTGTGCCTCCTGACATCTTCACAGTCTTACACTTAGGACTGATATTCCTCTACTGCCAGACTTTATTTTGCCCAAGGAAAGCCCCAACGTCTTCCCAGTTCAGCCTATGCACTAGACCATACTTTTCTCCATGCCTCAAAGTGAAACTCTATGCAGAAATGCTGTGAACACAGTTCAATGTTCATTATTAGGTTATCAAAAGCTGAGGTGGTGCATATGACTTTCAGGAGACAGGGAATACAAATGACCCAGGATACTATGGAACTTTTTCCAAACTTCCCATTAATCAGCAAAAGCCACATAAAATGGAGCTAGGTTGAGAGGACAGTGCTTTCCAGCAATATCTGGACACCAAGACTTCTAAATATATGAAAATTCCATCACTTTGCAGAAACATCAACACAGGGCATAAACCTGGGTCTGGGTAAAAGATGCTTCTCTCCTTAAAGGTGATACCTTTAACATTTGCAGCCTGACACCCTTAGCACCAACAGCTACCTAATGCCCTTTCTCATTAATGCTGTATTTATATTAGAAGTTGGGCTGCAGCTGTTAGAAATCTGTAAGTTAACTTTTCATCCTCTCCAAAATGTATTCATTTCACTGTAATATATAAATGGCATTTCCACATCCATCAGTATTTGAAATCCAGTCTTTAAATTGTCCTATATATGCACATATATTTATAAGTTAATAAAAAGATGCCATTCCCACAATATTTTCTACAATGAAATAGCCTGTGAGCAAATTAAATTTTCTTTTTACTGTTTACTCAGCACAGTGAAAGAATATATTGACTGCTAAGTTTCTATGACTTTTTCCTAGGTGTAAGAAAATGGACTCTCACTCTCATTAATTTCAGATATATTCCTTGTTGTTCCATAAATTGTCACTGCCGCTCTGACCTCTTTGCAGATTTACAGGTAGAAAGAATTAAGACACGTACTTAGTTATTGTCATTTCCAAAACAGCTGTGCATCCACATGCTCATCACAAGAGTTTTATGCACTGTGGGTGTTTCAATTACAAAACCATGTGGCTGGCATATAAAAAACAAAGCCACTTCAAGAGCTGAATTTCTTAATTAGACAACTGGAGCCATTATAAATGCCTGTGATCTAGATATTGCTTCTATTAATCTTTTCCTTACTCTTCTTTTGTAACATAAGTTGTGCCACTAACTTAATTAAAACTATACATATTGAAAGGGTACCATGTCACATTGTTCTCATTTCATTTCTGTAACTACCTGGTGTTGTGTCATACATACCTGCCGGTATGTCAAAAATCCTGTATAATCTGTCACTTTGTTAATGAGGGAATGGTGTCATTCTGGAAGCAGCCTGGTTCACCCTGCACTGTGAAATCTCAGGTTCTGACCTGGGTCCTTGGGAACAGACACAGATCAGATGGAGCTCCCTGGAGGAATTTAGCTGGTCAGCCCTGGTAAGCAAGACTGAGGGCTGGGTCCTCTGCCTCTTACTCTGCTGCATGGATCACATGCACTGCAACACTCTGAGAACCATCTGGGGAAAATAATTTAACTGCATGCGTGTTTGCAACAGGCAGTGACTGCGTAGTAGCAGAGACAGTCGTATCATCACTATGACCTTCACATCTTTATTCTTGTAGGAAGGGATGTTGTAAATTCTTGCTTACTCATGACACAAATTGTACTCCATTCCACATAAAGATCTGAATTCAGCCCTCATGCAACTACAGTAGTTTAGGAGTAGTCATGGAATGATCCTGGTCAAGGTAAACTGTTGCAAAGTTTCCAAATTCAGCTTCCTTAGCTCAGCCTCATCAGAATACTTTAGCCCCTGAAACAGGAGAAAGAAACCTCTGTCTAGATTTGTTTTCTCATAATTTCTTAGGTCTGTTATGGTCTAATTAATGTAACCAAGCATAAAGATGCCATTTATATGAATTTACAAGACATAATTTAATTAAAATATTTTAAATAACCTCATTATTGGAACAAAGGGAAGACATAACAACAAAGAAATAACAAAATCAAGCAAGAGCATTGCTGTCATACAGCATGGCAGAGAGCTATCTGTTGCTGTTAAAAATTAAACTGGAAAATAAATGGACTAGGGATAATTCAGACCTCACATAAGAGACACCTAATACTTGCATGATATCCAGAGCCACCAGGCATAGGATAGGAACAGGTGGCCCTGATCAATAAGAGATGCCAATCAATATAAAAAATGTGGGCAACAAATTATCCACAGCTGGCAAAATTCTCAAGATGGTCTTTGCCACTGAGGACAGCAGATACTATGAGACTTTTTTCAGTTTAACCCTTTCCACACTGGCAATATCAAGGCTACTCTCCTCTCTGCATTAACATCTTACCAAGCCAAATAACATTTGATTTTTGAGCATTTGTTTCAGATTATTTAGTCTGTACTGAAATGCTGACACACCATTATTGACACTTGACAGCCTGCTGGCTAGTGCCACCAAGGATGCCACCTGGCTTGTCAGGAAGGACACATCACTGGTGGCTCTTGGTCAAGCTCATATTTTACTGCATCAGGCAGGATAAACACAACTGGTTTGTGGACTCACAACTGGTCACAACACCAAACACAGCCCAGCAGTACTTGGGGAGTTACATGGGATTAGCTTCATACCTAAATGACTGTGTAGGCACAATGGTCTTGAGAGACAACCCTCCCAAACCTCACTTCTGCTCTTGCTGTAGCTGCCATGTCCATGCCGTCACTAACACAAGCACACAGGAACACATGCACTGAAACAATGAACAAGGGCTTCTCAAACAGGCACCTCACTCACTGCTGGGGAGAGCAGGAAAGGACAGACTCTGAATGTCAGGAGCTGGTCAGGTCACTTAATGTACTCCTGGAGCCACTTGTGGTGAGCAATCAGCATCAACTAAGTAGAAAATGGGCTGAGGACATGGTGTGCTACTGTAGTGTGCACTGTGCTCCTCTCAAGCACATCAATTACCTTTCAGAGGTTCTCAAAATATCAGGAAAAATGGCAAACTTGAATTATTTCAACATAATTAAAAGGTGATAAAAATTAGAATAAGGACCATACTTGATTTATAAAAATGCCTAAACTATTTCAGATGGGAAGATGTGATGAACCCATGCTTTTTAATCCAGTGTAGAAAACAGATGACAGACATATTTTTTAATAACCTAACTCTTTAATGAATTCTTCCACTAAGCCAAAGCTGTATTTGGGTAGAATGCTCATTCTGGAGATTTCTGCTTTCCTGGCAATTAAGTGAGAAAATAATAATTATCGTTGCAGTTGACAATTACTGTTACTGTTAATAATTATTATAATGCTCTATCAGAGAAAATTATTTTGATTTAGGAAGAAGCATGAAATTGTCAACAACAAAAATTTCTGGAAACGAAATGAGTTTTAGAAAACATTATATTTGCTCATGAACCAATGAAATGGGAGTAAATGCCAAACTGATGATTAGGCTAAAAAGAATCAACAATAACTAACTCATATGTAATAGCATGCATTTATTTTTAATGTTACAAAGCCTGAAAAGTTCATAGTGTTACAGACTAGATACTTGAGAGTGAACATAAGGCTGTCTGGATCACATTGTCCTTTTAGTAACATGATTAAATCAAGCTACAGATAGCAAATAAAGCTTTTATTACTGGAAAATTATTCCATCTAGCACATAAAATTGCTGGAAGAGTCCTTGCTTAATTACAATTTTTTCTTTGGTACTATCATGCAAATGTTTCCTTAGAAGAACAAGTGCTGTCAAACCAAATTAGACAAAAAGTCAGGGGTTTATGAGCTTTAAAAAAAGGTTAAAGCAGTTTCCAGTAATGTATTCTAGGTATAAGCCAGGGAGAAGAAGTGAAAGATCACAGACTAAGATATGCCAGCTAGGTATCATTTGCTTTAGTGTAAAATGGTCTTCTGGTTGAAAATTGAACTGGGCCACATTGAGGTCATGCTCTCTGAAAGTTGATTTATGGGTCTTGGGGGTAAAAAATAAGCCTATCTTAGTAGAAATGCTACTCTCCTTTTAAGAAAGTTATGAGATAATTTGCTGCTAAAAGAACTATTAAATAAATTTAGAGTAGATTAGAATTAGACAATATATATCCATTAAAACAGACATAGTTTTCACATCAGAGTTGAACTGAGGCAAGTTTCATCTTCTCTGTTAGTTACACAGCTGAAGTTACTCTCCTAGATAGAATTAATCTGTTCTCAACTGGCAAAAGTGAATTAAAGAAAAGGACTTCCTTGACACCTCGTAATGTTTTGGGGAACAAATTAGAAGTCTAACAGATAGCTCCCACGAGGTCTTGATATACTGGAGTTATTTTATAAATGAGGAAGATGCCCATTTCATTATCCCTTGATTTGTTGCTGTTGTCATCTAGTGTTTCACAGAGGTCTTCTGGCAGTAATACTGACTTGTGCCCAGTTTTGTCATCTCCATTTTTATCTAGTTTTGTCACACTTTTCTCAGATTTATAGAAATGATCCTTCTGTCCACACCTTTTTTGACAACACCTTCCTTGAGCTTCCCTATGAATAAAAATAAGCCCAGTTGACATCAAGCCATAATTTGCATGAGCTAGTTTTGCCAAATTCTGCAGAATTTGCTTGGGATGAGCTCAAACACATGAGGAGCTGAGAGAAAGCATCTCAAGGTCACCACAAAGAAGGAGGGTGTAAGTGAGAGAGGTGTGACCAGACTCGTCACCAACGTGTCTCATGCTGATGAGAAGAACAAAACCCTGTCCCTAGAACAGCTCTGTTGTATAACTCTGCCTGGGTGGCTATTCCAGAAATACACACTTGTTCACATGACTGACTCGTGTCCTCGCACCTGCTGCTGCTGGTGTGGTCTCTGCCTGTGCAGCCCGAGGTGTTTGCAGGCTGCAGGTTTGAGTATTCCATACAGTCCGTGCCTGTTATCATGAGAGGCATCCTGGAAAGTTTCCCCTCATGATGTGTTACAACTGACAGGCCAGTCACAGGTGTGCTGCTGCTGCTCAGGAGCTCCTTACAAGACTGTTCCTCCCCTGTGTTCTTGTCAAGAAGATTTTTGCAAGTGTCCTGTGCCAAGCAGTGAAATGAAATTTTTCTACTCCATTTGAAGACCTCTATGACAACAGGATTCCATTGACCATATTAAGTCTGAGAGCACAAAAGCAGCTGTCATTCATAAATTTCTGTTCTCTAAAAGTTACTCCATGAGGTGACCTGCCAAGAAACGAATGGCTATTATGGTAAAAGTGCTTTATTTTCCTGTCTCCTTTCATCTGTGCATAGGGGCCTGCATCCTGGCATGGTGGTAACTTGAAATCATGACAATATACCCTCATTGCCTTCCAGAGAAACAGATCATATGGTGTCCAAGTTCAAAGCACACAATTACCTTTTACTCCATCCCAGGAGCAGTGCTTCTGCTGCCTCACCTTGGAATTGCAGGTGCTATTGCTGTCATGGCCATGATGCAATCAGGTACCCAACATGGCCTCATCTTCCATTCACTTCCTCCTAGCTCCACTTTATAAGTTTCCTTGCATCTGTAAAGAAAATCCCCCAAAATTCATTATATGAAAATTACAACCTTCCTATCTGTATCATAGGAACAGCTTGGCTTGTTCTTGTTTGGTTTTGAGTTCTTTCAGTAGCTTGCTATTTGTGATTTACCTCTAGGCCTGTGTTTTCTATACCACTTCCTCTAGTATGTAAATAACATTTCTGGCATCTCCTTTTCCCTGGTACACCCCTGTGGCCAGGTAAATTGTCTCATCTAATGCATCAAAACCAGGGCTCCAGAGCCAGATCTGCCCCTCATGAAGCATAGAGAGCATGCTTAGTTATGGTCCAAGCAGTAAATCTGGTCAAAAAGGGTCAAGTGGAAATGCAAACACTTTTATTTTCCATAAAGCACTACAGATCCCACTTAATACCTGGTTCTGGTGTTTTCCAAAACTTTGCTCTGGCTTCTGGGCTTTTGCCTTATTTTTAATCTGGTATTAATTTTATTAGCAAACTTTTGATTCATTTTGATAACAAAAATTTTGTTCTTTGATTTACTTCATCCTGGAGCTGATGCTAGAAAGGCAGCAGTGCTGTGTGATAATGGCAGTTCTTAAGCAAAACCAGGGTGATTTTAAGAATCAGATTATGTTTCCAAAACCCAGTTTCATTTTTATGAGTTATTTCCACACTGTTCTCATTCAGACAATGTCCTTATCCTTTATCATGATATTTCAAATAACAAAATGGACTTCAGGGGGAATTTGCAGGAGCACAAGTGAGTCCAGGAAAGCAGCAGCTATGGAATTTTCTGAGATAAGGTAGAAAAGCACATCATTAAGTGACTTGGTGATGGTGAGAAAAGTTAAAAAATGAATACCCCTCTTTGAGTTTTTTTCTTTCTCAAAGTAATTAATATACTATTGGCCTCAAAAAAGCATTACACAACCTTGTCTCTTACTCAGAGCAACCTTGCTGGTAGTTACCTTGTCCTGAAAAAAGCTAACACTGTACATCCCTAGAGTTTCTCACCACAAAAGCACATAGTTGGCAGTCCTTATTGCAACCAATAGGAAGAGCAAAACTCTCCTGAAACTTTGAAGGAAAAATGTTTTGTCTGGGACATAGAAATTAATTAATATTTTCCTTGTTCACAGCACTGCAGTGTCCCAGCCAAGGTCAAGGCTGCATTGTGTGAGGCATTACATAGATTCATGGAAGGAGCGAGCTGCTGCTCAAAGCTCAGAAGAAAGGAGTGACAGAAGTTAGAGGACAGAATGGGAGTGCATTCAAAACAAATGCTAAAGATAGTGCTCATCATGTGAGTTTTAAGCTAGGGTTCTGCCCAAATTAATGTACTGCCTCACAGCACAAAAAAACAACATGTAATAAAACTTCAGTGATTTTAGGTTTTTCTCTAAAGAGGAGAAGTGCAACAGCAAATGAATTATCCTCCTGAAACAGGGATTGATAGTTGCAGTCAGAAATCAGTTGGATCTTACAAGTGGGCAAAGTGACCATAAACAGCCTTTGCTGAGCTGAATGCAGCATCTTTTATTCACAGTAGAACAATCCAGGTTGTGTGTAGAGGAATTGCATGATTTCCTCAGACCTAACACTCTTGTGCTGAAACCGTGGCCCTGAATCAAAATGAGGTTTGCAAGCAATACTGAAATGGAGATTCTTATATAACATATATCTCTGGGAATCTGGGTATACATGGGTAATGAATGTAATACAATTTTAATGAGAATTTCATTTTATGACTCAGGATACAAGAAGACTAACTTCTCCTAATATAATTACCTTTGATTAATCTGTGGGAGTTATTAATTTCAGACAAAAGTTTTGCTTTTCTGAATGTCCAGACTAATGAAATTACTCTTATTAGTTTGACAGTAGATGATGACACAGATACAATAGGCACTGAAACAGAGATGTATTGGGCAGCTTACTGGAAATTGAAATTGCTGCAAATGAATATTGCACACTGACCCATGAGCACAGTGGCCACTTTTTCAACAAGAATTCTTTTATTTCCCTTCTGTTTTCACTTTAACATACACACAACACAATCTGCTTCAAGCTATCACCAAACACCTCTCAGAAACACAAAGCAGGCATGAGAA
>NW_008239050.1:1294163-1325062 GCF_000691975.1 Corvus brachyrhynchos | reverse complement strand
TGAAGGAATATTTAAGTATTCCACCCAGGCACATTAACATTATAATTTATACTCTGTTATGATAGCGGCCATAGGAGTGAAAGAAAACTGGTCTCCATTATGTAAGGAGTTGTTCTGATTCTTCAGAAAATAAAGTCTAAGCCCACAAGAATTCAAAATCTTATTTTCAGCAAACCAAAGAAATAAATATAAGAAACCATGTCAGGGACTTCAAAGAGGTCTGACAAGGCAGACAGTATTAAGGAAGGACATTGTGATGGATTGTACTACTCCTTAATCTCCTTTCTTGCAGTTTGATCTATTTTATTACATGTACTGTTCTGCTGAAAAGGGGTGCAGGAAGGAAAGCTGCTCACCTGCCTAGGCTGACAGATATTCCTTGCATGAAGTGGTACTCTCTGGGTTGAGGGGAATTTGTGCCCTTCCTGAGAACAGCCTGAGTGAAGCAGCTGGAGTGCAGAGCAGGACAAGGCCAGCAGCAAACCTGTAGCAAAGACTGAGACTGGTAAACTTCCAGAGAAGAAGTGAAAAGACTTTTCCAAGAACCAAATGCCACCTACCCATGTAGAGTTTGGTACAGCCCAGAAAAGTTCTGAAAACCACTGGGCTGAGTCCAACATTGTAAGAAAGACAAACAGAGGAATCTGGTCGCAAATCCTTTGATTTCTAAGGTATTTTACCCAAAGGATCTTAGATCTGCAGTATCATTTTAAAATTTTACTTTCAAAGTTGCTTCTTTCCTGTGTTTCCATTAGCACATCTGCGATGATGGAGAGCCTGCTTGGTGTTTGTGGTATGCTCTAAGTCCACCTCAGAGCTCTGACTTACTTCAGGTCCCCTTATACCCATGCAAAATTTAGGGACAACAAATAATGGAATACAGAGTTTCAGAATGTTTGCACCATGCTCTCAAATGCATGTAGAAATCATATTAATTTGATATATTTCATATGTAAAGGACCAAAGAATATGGTTAGAGGATGAAAGGCCAAATGAACATGTTACTAAATGAATTATTCTCTGAAATAAGCTAAATTCTAAAGTCATCCCTTACATAAAGCTTGAACTAAATTTTAACAAGTTTGGCTATAAAGGGCTGGGAGAAAATCGAATATTATTTTATTAGATTTAGCAGTGGATGAATATTTCTCATTCTGTCACAGTAAGATTATTTACTCACAAAGAGGTACTAAAATAAAATATTATGAAAGATAAATGCTTATATATAAATTGCAAATATTTTCCCTATATTTTTTTTTACTTTGGGGCACAAACATTACAAATGTGTCTCCTGTTTTAAGCATTATTTTTCCTCCAGTGCTTTTACCATTACCTTCCCATATTTATCATTGCAAGCAAAATCCCTGTCCAATTGCATCTGTATTCCTGGATGTCCTACTTCCTCCTTAGGTGAAGATAATATGAGAGTCAGGTACTATCTTTCTTTCTGCATTTTGTAGTGGAAGCCTTCTTTTCAGTCACTCCAGGACAGGGTCTAAAACCAAATCACCAAGAGATATTTTCTGCAGGGACTATTAGTTAGATTTGTACTGTTGCCTGCTTCTCCTAGGCACCTACAGTAAAAGGTGAAACCAACCATCCTGCTTGGAAAAATGCAAAGATCTTTCATTTCTACCATTTCCCTAATAAACATCTCGCTGGCACTCTCCCCCTTGAATTTTAATTATGGGTCTTTTTAAGTTCATAAGGATTAAACAAATATAATTTCTTATTTAGGAATGCCATTACAAGTGATTCACAGGTACCTTGCAACTCTGTGATTAAAGCAATTGTGAATTTTCCTTGTCAGACTCAAAATAAGCATTGTATAGAATATTCCTACTCTGTTTTCCAAATTACAGTGCAATAATTGGTTCGTGGTTCCAAGTCACGACTGAGTTTCTTTATCTCCTACATTGTTTTCTTCTCTCTTTCATTTCCATATCTACATCTTTGTTTTAAGTTAAGAGCTGAAGAATTATTCAGCAGCATAAACCAGCAATTTCTCTTCACTGTAAAACTTTCATTGACATTTTAACACAGTATTAAAGATGCTGGAAAGTGTGTGCATTAAAGACTATGTAGAGAAGGACAAATCTTAAATCTATTTTGCAGAATTTTTGTCTCTTCTTCCATCCCAAGAAACAACTGAATGGCAACATTTGATTCCTGAATATAGATGGTTTAAATCTGACAAGTGGAATTAGCTGCAGACCATGTAGATGTTAGAATAGTTAAAAGCATAAGAAAATATGCTACCTTTAAGATATCACACTGATTAGGATGGCCCTAAGGCTAACTAAAGATGATCCCCAATTATAAAAAAGCACAGCTATGTATAAGCAATCTTAATGAGCAATGAAATTAGACAGTGAAGCTCAAAAGAAAATGATGATATATATGCACAAATCTCATTACTCTAGTGGCATGGAACATTCAACATAGAAACATCTGAAAGTAAGAGAGTAATAATTTATCTCTAAGTTTTCCCTTCAAATTAAAACTTTGTCATATACTGATTTTTTTAAGATATCCTGAAATGCATAATTGGCATCATATCATCAAATGTGTAATGCCACTTATTATAAAAGGTATATAATTTTGTGTCCCACAGTGTCCCTCTGCATCATAAAATTAGTCAAGGATTATGCCTTTCAAAGCAAAAGACTGAGCTCCAGCATATCGAAGCCATCTGCTGAAAGAATTCAACAGAAACTGCCACAATCACCAAACCCGAGATACTGCCAGCTTTACCTAAAAGGAAACACAACATGTCACACTCGTCTGACATTCCCTGTTGTCAAAGAATATGACTTGCATACTGATCCAGCAAGCATCTGAGCAGCTTCAGGCGCAGAAACGGTTTAGACTGATTTTGTCATTTAGATCGAAATATAAGAAAAGGCGAAGGATCTAGGATCAAAGTGTTCCAGCACCAGATTGTGGAGCTACTATTCTCAGCAAAGGCCATTCATCTTGCATGCCTTGGTTCAGGGAAAGGTCCCAAAAATGAAACTCTAAAATAAGTTACAAATTCATCACCTCTGAAAAAAAAAATATTCTGTCATGACACAGTCACAAAAGAGAGTCTGAAATAAAAGCACTGCACTGAAAAGAAATTGTCTGGCTTCATTATGACAGGTTTACAGAGTTGGTTCTTTCAGTTTTGTCTATACTATAGACTACCCATAGCAAAGACATGGAAACAAAGCTGATCCTTGCTCATCCATGCTTTTTAATGTTGTAGTATTCCTGTGCCAGCTAGCAGTTTTCCCTTGTTCAGTTTGGATTTAGCATCAGTCATGGTCTTTTCTTGTTACTCAGTACAGTCACCCTATTTGAGAGGGGAAAGAGAAGAGCTTTATCCAGACAGATATGACCTGTGCCGTGCTCTCGGTCCACTCAGCCAGAAAACAGGCCCTTCTTTATCAGTAGATACATAGCCTTTCTGTCCGTAATGAGAGGAATTGCACACATGGTTCTATATCATAGTTAAATGGTATCCACATGTTTCCAGGGACAGGGCATCCACCACCTCTCTGGGCCACCTTTTCCAGTGTTTCTCCACCCTCATCATACAAATTTGTTCCTTATATTTAGTTTAAATCTTCCCTCTTTTAGTTTGAAACAGTCTACCTCTTGTCCTACCACACCCTGCCAAAAAGTTTTCCCTTTCTTATAGTCCTCCTTTAGTATTGAAGGACTGCAATGAGGTGCTCCCAAAGCCTCCTGTTCTCCAGGATGAACAACCCCAACTATCTCAGCCTTTCTCCATAGGAGAGTTGGTCTCTGATCACTTTTGTGCCTCCCATCTGGATGTGCTCCAACAGGTTCAAGTCTCTCTTGTGCAGGGGACCCCAAAGCTGGATGCAGCACTGCAGGTGGGATCTCACCAGAGCAGAGCAGAGGGGCAGAATCCCCTCCCTCACCTGCTGCCCGCGGGGCTTTGGATGCAGCCCAGGACATGGGGGATTTCTGGGCTGTGAGTGCACATTGCTGGGCCATGTCCAGCTTCTCGTCCACCAGGTCATTCTGGGCAGGGCTGCTCCCAGTCCCTTCATCCCCCAGCCTGGACTGATAACAGGTGTTTCCCCAGCCCAGGTTTAGCACCTTGCCCTTGGTCTTGTTAAACCTAATGATATTCACATGGGCCACTTCTCGAGCTTGTCCACATCCTTCTGGATGGCATCCTGTCCTTCAGGTGTGTCCACAGCACCACTCAGCTTGATGTTGTCTGCAGACTTGCTGAGGGTGCACTCAATCCCATTGTCTGTCATTGATGAAGACATCAATTAGCACTGGTCCCAGTATGGACCCCTGAGGGACACCACTTGTCACCAGCCTCCACCTGGACAGTGAGCCACTGACCACTACCCTCTGAGTGTGACCACCCAGCCAGTTGAGCATCCACCAAACAGCCCAGCCATCAAATCCATGTCCCTCCAACATAGAGTGAGGATGTTGTGCAAGACCATATCACAGGCCTTGAATGTCTCAGACAATCTCTGACTTAAAGAAACACTGTGCCCAGAGTTTTCAACTTAGAGAAAACACAAATTCCTTATATTTCAGGAAGAACATATTCTTTATCTGAAAATCAGTAAAAAACTAGAGACTTTTCCATTTGTTATGCATTGTTCCGGTGACTTTGCTGTATGTTCTCTGGAAAACAGTGACAAAATGACTGAAATAATGGCTTTGTCAGAGCATTGTTTTTCATCTGTAGCATATAAGTTGGACATCTTGTGCCTAATATCGTGCTGGACTATGTCTTCTGTCCTGTGAGCAACTGGTTTTCCCCAAGAAAAGAAAAAGAAAAGAAAAAGGAAATAACCTGTAGAGAAGCACCATTAAAAGACTAAGCAATGGGTTACAGAACAGTCCAAACCAGGGTATTACTGAATTTCAGACATATCTGTAGCTCTCAATTGACCAGTTTTGTACTCTTAGAACTCCTTGACACCACATCATCTGTCTTGATTTTCTTCTTCCATTACACAAAGTTTTCTTTTCTGCAGTTATTCCTCTCATCATGTCAATGAAAAAAAGCATGGAGTTACTGCCACGTGCTGCAGTGCTGCCTGTGCTGCCAGCACTCTCTTCACTCCCCTGCATTAAGTTCTCAGCCTCACCCATGTCTCTATTTGAACTACAAGTTCTTTGGGGCAAAGATCTTCTACCACCATGTGGTTTGTAGAGTGATTAACATAAGGAAACCGTATCATTTATTGGCTGTTAGGCATGACTGTAATAAACATAATAAATAATAATAACCTTTTTAGCAGTCCACCAATTACCAGAGATCAGAGTAAAACCTTGCAGGAAATGGGAGAGATGCCTGCCCTGGGGTACTTTCTGTGCCATTCTTAGCACAAATTATGACCAAAAAGAAAATTGTTCATAATGAGATCTAGATGAAAGTCTTCACAGGGAGGGAAGAACTATACCAGAAACTAGGGGGAGGGTTCCTCCTGGCCTCATCTTTGCTGTAGGCAAATGGTCTTGGCCTAATTACAATTTTTTCTCTTAGAATTTTTCAGTAATTGTGGCAAAGAGCAGTCTAAATGGGATATTGTTAGTAGTGCACTCTTTTCCCCTTTGTCCAATTTGTTTGAAATAGGGTTGTCTTTCTTTTCCCCTCTGGGTTTTCTCGTTCTCTCCATCTCCCCAAACAGAGCTTGCAGTGTTCTTTCCTCCTTCCTCCTTGCTCTACTTCTTCCTCACTTCAGTCTCTCACTCTGCACCCCAAAATCATCACTCACACCCCCACACAACACACAGCCTCCTTCCCCTCTGCTTTTTATCACAAAAGCTCGCGTACGCCTGCTCTGAGTATGGTGTTCCCAGGTGGTGATTAATGAGAGTTCTAGCTGGAGCTAAAAGCTGTGATGAGTGCCTATAAAATAACAAACATTAGTGCAGGCCAGGGAGGCAGAAGCATGCGTTTCTCTTCCCCAGGCTGCCAACACACTCACTATTTCACAGCAACTCGTTTGAAATACTGAGTTCCTGGACCTCATTCCAGCCAAAGCTGCCTAAAGGTCCTGATAACTTCTGAGGTGCAGGAGATTCAGACCCACACCACATTTTAGGAGAGGATCTACATTTCCCTAGATTGGTTATCATGTTAACTCTGCAACAGCAAAGGGATTTTCTTACTGTTCAAATGTCACCAAAAAAAAGAAGGAGACGTTTCTACATCTGATGGTGTGGTTTAAATCCAGCTGGGAACTAAGCCCCACACAGCAGCTCACTCACTCCCCACTGGGTGGGATGGGAAAGAGAATGAGAAAGGTAAAAATGAGCAAATTTGTGGCTGGGATACAGACAGTTTAATAGGCAAAGCAAAAGCTGTGTGTGGAAGCAAAACAAAACAAAAAAATTCATTCACTGCTTCCCATGGGCAGGCAGGTGTTCATCTACAACAAAGCCTAATACTGGATACTATGAATAAAATTAACTTCATCCCATTCAAACTCAGCACATACAGTAACAGTGTAAGTAGGACATCCCTCTTGTCACAAGGAGCTGCACAGGGCTGTGTTCCAGGGGTCTCTGCTGCGGCAGAGCTGCCTTGACCTGCCTCAAACGCCCTCCTGCTAGTCTCTCCAAGTGTTCTCATTCAGTGAGCATGCCTGCATTTCAGACAGAAACCACTTAGGTGCTATCATGATGTGCTCTGAGGAAAACGGGGAAGTGTGCCAACAGAACAAGTGACATTTAATCTCCACTTCTGCACTTTTATCTGAGAAGCTTGACAATATGCTGTGATTGGATAATGATCCAGGGAGAAATATTGGAGGGAGAAAGTGCAAAAAAATATGTGAAAAGGAAAAAAAAACAAACAGCTGAAGAAAGAACTGTGATCTAAACTAGATATCCATTAGGCTAATTTTATGCTGAGCTGGGAAAGAAAATTTTAGACTGTTACGAGACAGCCACAAAGCAACAGCTGAGTTTCTGTATCATGAAGAAAAGTTTTCCTATAGTTGCACTGATAATGCTGAATTAAAGTCATAATGTGAAAAGCTGATTTCTAAATAGATATTGCAACATTTAACAGGACAAAAACCATACAAAGCCCAGACAAGGCTTGCATTTATAAAGTATTTTAGATTTGCACAGAGTAATAGAATATCCTGAGTTAAAATGGACCCACTAGGACTACAGAATACAACTCCTGGCCCAGGACTCACCAAGAATCCCATCATGTGCCTGAGAGCATTGTCCAGACACTTCTTGAGCTCTGTCAGGCTTGGGGATGTGACCACTTCCTTAGGGAGCCTGTTCTAGTGCCCAAACACCCTCTGAATGAGGAACTTTTTCCTAATGCCTAAACTAAATCTCCCCTGATGCAGCTTCACTCCATTCCCTTGGGTCTTGCCACTGGTCAGCACAGGGAAGAGATCAGCACCTGGTACTGACACGTTACACAGATCTGTACTTGCCATCAGGACCAGGGTCAGGCTACAATAAAGCAGTTCCAGTGTCCACTACAGAGTTTAGTGAATGGCCACACTGCCCTGCCTGATATTCCACCCAGCTTGTATCCAAATGAAGACAGGATGTGACTCAAAGCGCTAACCATTGGTCTGGATTGCTTTAATTTGTCTATGTTAGATCCTCTCACATAAGTTCTAATCTTGTTTTCCCATATCTACATTTGTCATATGTGTTATTGGCCTCTTATCTTTGCAGTTTGGTCTCTCTTAGCCAACCCTTATGCCTCCTTTTCTTCCCTCACTTGCACTCAGCACTGATTTTGGAACATGGATTTGAGATAAATGAGAACTGAGCAGAGATCAGAATCTATTGTACTCATTAAAGAAACTTTCTGGCTGCTTTGCTCTTCTAATAAATAGTGTATAACGAGTTGTCTGCTAAAAGATGAAGGTCTGGGATAATGGAAGACCTTGTGCTGCTGTGAGAATAGTCAGCAAGATGATGAGTGAATGTTCCAGCCTGATTCCAAGGGACACACAGTTTAGTCTTAGCCCTTATGTCACAAATCACAAACACTCATGGCGCTCCCCAGGCTGATCCTTAGGACAGAGTAAGAGCCAAATGATATCCTTCTTAAGGAAATGTGTGGTGGGGTCACTGCAAACCTGGCATTATTATCACAAGTAACATTTATTCTCCCCTGTGAACATATCTGATCTATTCTGATTGCATTTTGTTCTCCTGTTCCTGAATAACCCCATTAAGAGATGACTGTAGAAGAAAACCTGGGTGTTTGGGTCTCAGGCTCCCTCTACTCTAGACATAAACTGGGTGCTTTCGCTTGTGAAGATCTGGGATGGCTGTAGGATTTCTCTGCTTTCTGCTCTAGAACTACCTGAGTCTTGCTGCTCCTTAAAAACAGTCCTTTGCTATGTCCCACTCTTCAGCTTGCTAGCAGAGGAATACTGAGAGAGGAGAGGTCAGGAAGACAGAGAAATGGGTTAAGCATTACCAGAGGAAAAAATTGCTTTAGTCTTCCTGAGGAAGACATGGCATGGCTCGAGTCTGAAGGGATGCAGGGAAAGGGAAATTTGGGAATGTCAGTGCCTATCTGGAGAACTGTGCAGGATTTCCTATTCTAATATCAAGTGGTTTTTGTCATCCATTTAAGGCCCAAAAGTACTGATAACAGAGTCACCACCTCAATTAAAATGCTTTATTCACAATAATTTCATTGTGTAATTGTTCATCCATTTCAGGAGAATAATTTCTAAGTCTGAGAAGTATGGCCTTTCCAGAGCAAATCCCATGCCAAGGGCTGTACTGCCTCAGGATGCTTTTCTCTATATAGCATTTGACAGATATTTGACTGCCTAAAAAAATATTTCCACAATTTTATTTAGACACATCCCAATTTAAAATCTGAATCTGATGGAAACATTCTCTTCAAGGCAGATATGTCCAAGGCACAGCTTCAGCCCAGCTGGATGATTTAGTTTTTCCCCACTGAGTTAAATGATCTTTTTAATGGAATAGTCATCTTCACCTTAATTATTGCAGTACAAGGAGAAGATGTTATAATATCCATGACAGCAAGTAAAAATTTACTAGGTTTAATAGATGGGAATATCTATTTTCTAAGATGATTGACCTCTGTGATAGAGGCTCTTAGCAACATCCAGTTCTGGAATTTTTAACAGTGAATTCCAAAGAAAAATAAACAGAGAGTAAAAGCCTTATTTAAGCATCTGGTTTTGGAGAATTCAATCAAAGATGACATCATGTCTCAGTATTTGTCAGAATCAGGCACTAAAACTCTGCAATCTCTTCCTTGCGGCTTGAACCTATTTTTATAAGTTCTTTTTACTCCATTGCAGAGAGAATAAATGTCTACTTTTACCCATTTCAGAGTCTAAATTCTGTCTCTTTTTGTTTATTATGCCCTGTTTTACTTAAAGACAATGGCAGATAACGTTACTTATTTTATAGTCCTATTTATTTTATAATAATTCTGTATCTTTGAACACTGCTGATTTTTTTATGTCTGATATATTTTTTCCTTCCAGTGCTTCAAGCCCACTCTTTCTAATCCCATCCTTTATCTTTCAGATTCTAGCATTACAATTAGCCTTCCCCTCAGTCCTATAAAGATGTAACAATATTGGTTCACTTTGTCCTTCCTCATGGACTATTCATTCCAGACCTGCTGATAAACCAGCCTGAAGCAGCTGACGAAATTGCCCCTTAATGAAACTGCCCTACGAAATTACTCTAGCATAAGCTCCACAGTCATAGGAAGATTCAAGCTTTATGAGTGTTTTGCGTTAATTTTATTTTTAATGTGAGCATTTTAAATAAATCATTAAAAAGAGAGTAGTGTATGGGAAGTGGAAGCTGCAAAAAGGTTCTACACTAATGGAGTCATCCTACTGTAGTAAAAGAAAATCTGTTCCTACTTTTGTGTGCAGCTTTATTAATCAGTTATTTGAATAACCTATATCAGAAGCAGCATATTGAATCTTTTAGTAAAAAGGTACCACAGAGAAGCACATTTCATTAAATGACATAGGAGATTCTCATTGATAAACAAATATTAAGATCCAGCGGACATTAAATAATACTTTTGATGCATGCATAGTCTATGCTTATTTATCTTCAGTACACAAGCTCTGAAAGCAGGAGAGTAAGTTTTGACAGGGCACAGTCTATATGGTTAGTTTCCAGTTTATTTACTCTTAGTTTTTCTAATTGGTAATTATTCAGACTTTCCACTTCAGGAAAACAGCCATGCTTCCCACTGGAGAAAACACGGATCCTTAGGAGTGACTTTGAACTTGTAAACCATGTGTTGACTTCTCTCAGTCACCTTTCATGACAGCTGTTTAGGAGTAGTCCATCAAACCATCAGGTTTCTCAGATCACAGGTTTAACTCTGTGTGCAGACACAGTCTAATGAAAAGGCTCATCTAACCTCGATAGCAGTTGCTAAGTTAGTAATTTTTTTTTTTTAATTTAGTGGTTTTTAGTTTGGTTTTCCTTTTTTGAGTTTTTTTTCAACCTGCTCTCCTTTCCAGACTTCACCTTAAGTCTGACCTTATACAAGGAGACAAGCAAGTAAGATATCCTTCCTGTTATCCTGTTTGCTTTGCACTTTTAACAACATTTCACCATGTGTTCGCACTGTGAGGGCATATCAGGTCACCAATCTATCACCTACCGTGCTGAACAAAAAAGGAAAAAAATTAAAATTCTGCCCCAGATTTAGCACAGGTACAACACAAATTACACCAGGTATGTAGTCTAGAAAGACAAAGCAGGCGACAGAAGAAATGGCAAAACAGAATAATGATGAATAGGCTGTACCCTGTACCTACTTCTGGCCATTTGATTTTCTCTCTTGTCTGTGCAAGTCTCCGAGCATTGCTAAAGAATAAGAAAATAGGATTACAAAAACCTGCAGAAGTTGACTACAGATTTTACTGAAGACCTGTCAATGCCTAAAATACACATACAAGGAGCATGGGTCAGGTACATAAATATGAATGTGAAAGACCATGTACAAGTTTAGGCAGCATTTTCAGAGCATCCTTCAGCCTTGTGCACACACTGCTGTGCCATTGTGCGTATTTACCAGAGGGAGTAGCACAACAGATAAAGAAAGATCTCACAGAAAGGTATTTCAGTAGCCTCTGTATCTACACCCCCAATTTATCCTGTAATGCAGTTGAAGTTGTATCACCAGCTCTGTGTTATCATCTGTTTCCTGTGTGTGTGTTTTACTGGTGAGTAATACACAAATTCCTTTGGCTGTTCTTATACCCCCTGGACTGGAATATCAGACCTGCATGTTTCTGCTTGAAATGCTGACAAATTGAATCATTATAAACCACCCTCAGGAATTTCACTGCCTGAGTCTTGACAACTGCTGGTGACATGCAAGCATTAACTCTAGCAAGAGGTGTTTAAATGGTTTTAAATCTCCAGTTCTCCCTCCTTCTCATTTGAAATACAAACGGTCAGCTGAACTTTAGTGCAGACATAATCAATAGGAAGCGAGCAGAAAGGTGGAGGCTGTGGCAGAGTGGATGGACACTTCAAAAGAAGCCATGTCAATATGCTTATCTTTTCCTCACACTGCACAAAGACCAATCTCCCTCATGGATAACAGAGTATTCTCCATCATGAATTACTGTCTCTTATCTGCTAGTGCTGTGATAGTGTTTGCAGTCATGCTTGTTTAGCCTTTGAAAATAAGGAGCATGTACGTGCTTTGTAACACTCCTAGTTTCCTGAAAATACTCAGTTGAAGCTTCAGGCACTCTCACTGCAAATAGAAATCTCCAAAACTGTGGACAGTTTTGAAGAGTGTGGACTGCATAAAAAGTCCAGATGAGTCAAAGTTGTCAAAGGGTGTAAAATTTCTCCTTTTATATCCGTATATTTATTTCTACCCTTCAAAGTCGTTTCCCTGTTATACGAAGAGATTAATCTGTGAGAACTATTAACAAGAAGACTTTCTCCCATGTTCCAGTTTGACTTCCATTGAAAATGAGGTATGTTTTCCATATGTACAGAGGCAAGAAAGGGTACCCTTCAGTGGTTTCTGCAGGGCAAAGATGTTTCTGCACTAAAGGCATCAGCCAAAGCAGCTCACCTGTACATCAGGGTGTACAAAACCACTGTAGACCAGAATAGAAAACTGAGAGATTTTCCATGTTCAGGATGACTGATCCTCTTTTTTCATCTGCTACCTGACCAGGCAGAATATTTTTACCAAAAATTCTTTCCTGTTGCTGTGGGAGCAGGCTACAGGTACTCTTGGCTTTCCAAATGCTGCTGAAAGATGAGTTTTCCTTACACTTATCCCTTCCATGGCCCCAGAATTTTAAAGTTTAGAATTCTGGAAGACAAGGATGAAATACAGTTAATTACGACTCAAATTTAGCCCAAATTTATCTACATATTAGTTACAGATTTGCTTTTCTAGTACCAGAGTTTTATGGAGAAGTGTTCCTTACCTTGTCTTATGTTTGGATATGTTTAGACAAATTCTGCCTGACTCTGCAATTCTGCTTTTTCTTGATAATTCAGATATGCACTCTCAAACATTTATAAAAGGTATAAAAGATCGAGAACAGAGGAAAATCAGAGGCATCACCTACAAAAGAAAGGGTCATACAGCCATCAAAACCACGCCCTTAGTGCTAGATGGTAGAATGCAAAGTGCAGACAGAGAATAATGGTGTTGACATGGCTTCCAATTTCACCCCAGCACGGTTATTTGGAGCTTTTTATTCATGCTGTAGACATCCCACCATAGCTGGCCGTGCAAGTAGTGAAGTTCAGTAATTTGCCAATATAAATGTGAACTGTTGTTCTTCTCCTCATAAAGCCTTAATCTTCTTCCTCTTCAATGATCTCCTCCAGAAACGTAATTTTATCTTCCTTGATAATGTCTCCCATCTAGTTCTTGTATTTCCTGCCAGCAAATTCTTCCAAGTATCCAAATTACTCTACCTCTTCTTAACATCTTCATCTAGGGAGAAAATTTATAATTTATTTTATTATTTCTTCATGAATCATGGCATATTTGGAAAATTACCCAACCCCTCCTGCTTAATCATTTTGGCACACTTTTCCCCTGAGATATGCAGGTGACTGGATTAGAAAAAGAACAAATGAGATCTCTCTGGGTACCCTGCACTCCATCCAAAGTTCAGACTGTGCATGGGGAGGGACTGATCTTCCACCAGTGAGAGATGAGGCCATGGCAGTTTCTCAGCCAAGGGCAGCACACGAGCTTTGAACACAAGAGAGATCAGAGTTTGATATTCCCTTTTCATGCTTTTTAGAGTGAGAATGAAATGAAAGTGTAGGAATGGCTGTATTGGGTCAGACTGAAGGTCGGTCTGGTCCAAAATTCTCTGTCCAACAGTGGCCAAGAGACAAAGGGACATGTAGGGACAGCGTATCATGTTGCCCAAGGAGACTTTTACAATCTCTAGTCCTTTGTAAATCTCAGGCTGCCTGAGCAAGCTGACTTGCATTTCATAATCCTTGATTTTTTTTTTTTTTTTTTTTTTTTCTCTTGTTTTTTTTTTCCGGTATTGATGCTATAAAATGTTTTTTCTTCCAAGTGGTTGTTTTTTTTTCCTTCCTCCTCCCTGACCTTGTCTAAATTTTTTTTTTTTTTTTTTTTTTTTTTTACTCCTGTTAATTTTTCCAGGTGTTGGCTGAAACATTGATAACTTTTATGATCAACACTTCAGTGAGGAGCTCCCATACTATGGGAATATGCACCTTGCTTTGGTTTCTTTCTTTAGTCTGTGAGTTTTGTTTGATGTCTCCTACAACACTCACTGGAAGACACAGTGAACATCAGTCATCCTCTCCTGCCACTCATGGTTTTACAGACCTTTATCATACTTTCTGTAACTCACCTGCCTGCCAGCCTCAAGAGCTGCCACAAGACCCTTTCTCTAAGTGACACAAGTGTTACCACGACGTGGGCCCACAGGAACAGGCCTGGCAGAGAAAGGTGGTGCTGTGCTGGGGCAGGGGCTCCTTGGCACTGGAGTGGTCATGTGCCAGGCAGGAGCAGGGTGGGACTGTGTTAAGACACAGCTGAGCCCTTCAGCCAAGCTGGGGGCACAGGGAGGAGCAACCCAGAGGGGCTGAAAGGGACTGAGCACAGCCCCCATCCCCTCTTTGCCTGTGTCTTGAACCATGAGCTTTCTCATCCCGTTTATCCCCCTGTCCCAAGGAAGAAGGGCAGTGAGGGAGCCCTTAGCCAAGGTTAGCTACCACAGGAGCTAGGATAAGGCCTGGTGATGGGAAATCAGGTCAGACAGAGCCTGGGATGGCTGGGAAGGACCACGGGGAACCGACTGACCTCCTCAGGCTGCACCAAAAGGGGGTTTGGCACCCATGGGCAGGGATGTGAGAGGCACCGTCTGGGGCAGGTCAGGGCCAGCATGTCCCAGGAGTGCCATCAGAACTGGGATACACATCTACCAATCTAATTTGACTTGGAAGGAACCCAAGTCATAGCTTCAGAGCTCTGCCCAATGCAAGCCAAAGGGCACTAAGTGGAAAGAATGAGGAGACTTGTTTTAATGGCACAGTCTTGATGTAAACATGCTAAGGCCCGCACTCCAAGATGTTTGTATATGACCTTGTCCATCCACCCAAGTGCAGCCACAGCATCTCCCAGCTCAGAGCTGTGCAGTTTACCACTGATTCCTTACTCAAGGCTAGGTCTATTGATCATCCCCATGCTCCAGAGCTGTTCAAATACATTTGAAAAACCAAGCATATTCTTACCTTCCATAACAAAAATGAAACAAGATAGTTCTTCAAAATAAATAAAACAAGACAGTAGCAATAACAACAAAATCATTAAATATCAGAATAAAATAAAATAAAAAAAGAACAAAGCAAAAATATACCGCAACACAAATCCATTCACCAAATACTACCCTGAGAGGGAGGATAAGCAAATAAAGAACATATGAGAGGTAATATGTTCCTAGTGCATTCCTGAGAGACACTCATGCAACTGGGAGAATAGTCTGGATGCTGTGGCTCACACGCCTGCTCTCAGCAGAGGAAAAGTGCGATGATAATAACCCCTTCTGATGTATGGCAAGGGACATGAGCTGACAAACTGTGATTCATGATCCTTGTGTTAGAGGGGAATGACAAATGATTGATAATATATTTCCACATTGTTTCTGACAGGTGGCTTGTGGAAGGAGAGATCAATCCCAGCTTCTGAAATGCATAGAGATCTCAGCACAAGGTAAGAAGGCAGCAGCTAACATGTGAATTATGCTCCACAGTGCTTGAGATCATCTGAGCAGCAGCTATGCTTCCTTTTGGGCATTTTATACAGTAAACACTCTATTTTCCAAAACATTCAGCATCCTCGGCTTCTCCCTGATGCTCCCGTGTGTTCAGGATATTGAATATCACACAGGAATGGACCTTCAGAAGACCATGCATTTTTTAGTAGGGATTTTCAATAATTCACAGGATCAGGCCCTAAATATGCACAGTATTAGATGAGAAATTTTCCAGTCTCTTTACCACACAATTTCAAATGCAAAGAGCCTCTGGTTTCCATGTAGTAGCAGCGTTTCAATCTCCCAGCCATATAAAATGCCTGGCTAATTGGACTGGTAGAGGAAAGGGGGATTTTTGTGTTTGATAAATTAATCAGCAAGCACTGCTGTACATTCCCCACTAAAATCCTTAATTAGACATAAAATGCCAAAGAATGAGATTCTTTCTTTAGTTTTTAATTGAAGGGATGACTTTTGATCCTCCATTAGTGAGGAGAGAAGAAAGCCTTTCAAACGGAAGCGGCACCCCAGCTGTTGCTGAGCGTCTGAGAGGTTCAGCACTGCACTTCCACGAATCCCAGGAGCCTGTTGATACTTAGCATAAACATGCTAAAAGGATCAAATTGACATTCACACAAACCAGAGTCCATGAAACCACAAAAGCTTTTAATCCAAGCCTCTGTGTAAAAAGATAGCTTGTAATTACCAGTCTAGACTAATCATCAATGTTTAGCTTATAAAAATGCAGCTATCAATAACAAAAGTAAATTCTGAAATGTTGGTAGAGTCCAGGCATAAGCTAGAAGATGATTTAGTCATTCATTGCAGCATTTCTTTCTTGCTCAGTTTTTCGGCATTTCCAGAGCTTTTGTAAACAATGAAGACAAAAATCCCTGGGGCTTCATAGGTTACAGATTTCACACAAACACAAACACACACACATACACACACAAAGGCAACCAGGGCAAGAGCCAGGGCAATCGAGGATATCCTGTTAGAATTCTCTATAGGTCTTTCCTCCTGCCTTGTACTGCTCAGATGGAGCTAACACTTAGCTGGACCCTTAGGCAATGTTATAGGGCAGCTGCAAGTCAAGGTGAAATGTCACTTCTGTTCTTTCATTAACCCTCCCGGGCCTGTCATTAAATATGGCAGGCTTAGCATTTTTCACTTCAGATGGAAAAGCACTGCCAATCCCAGGAGGCAGACTTTTTTCAATGCCTAAATTGATGAACAAGACAAGGTCAGCAATTTTCAGTTTATTGACAGAACTCGATTTATCTTTAGAAGTATTGAAATGATATTTCAGGTGCCCTGGAGCAGAACTGTGACCAAACCAAAAAGAGAGGGTTTATGAGAACCAATGCCACTATACTACCTGAAGTATTGTGAGTGGCTTTAATTTAACTTGCTACATCAGAAGGAGTTTTTTTTGTGATTAGAAATATTTCCTTAAGAAAAGAACTTTAATAAATGCAACAGCACATGATAATGGAGACAAACATAGAGAAGCAGAATAACAAAGAAAGAGCAGAAACTGCAGCCAACCACCCATTTAAAGTTAAATATAGGTTTTGATGCAAAAAAAATGTGCTTGGGTTTTGTTTGAGGTTTGTTTGTTTGCTTAGGAATGATTATCACTAACAGGCTGGCTAACTGATCTAGATCTCAGTGGGAGAAACAGAACTGACCATTTGATATCTGTCCATCATCACAGCCATTCACTCATGACAGTTACTGAAAGCCCACTTTTGACAGGTGAGCTCCACTTTTGTTTATAAAGCTAAATAACCTCAGTTTATTCATTATGAATAATAATAATAATAATAATAGATAACCTCATATTGCTGCAGGAGCAGTTTGCAAAAACTGATTTTTCCCCTTTAACCATTTCTGGAAAGGAGTTGCACTGAAAAGCCCTGTCTTCAGCTAGAAAAAGTGTCCTTTATTTTTTCTTCCCCAAAAAATGCAAATTGTCTAGAGGTAGGCCAAAAAAGAAATGAAGGTAATAAATGTTCCTAGCAAAGACTAGCAAGTCTAGCTAAAATCTGGAGCCTACTGAATTTAGTTCAACCCTCTAAATCAATGGCAGACAGGCTGGACCTGAGCAGAGGACCTGCAGCAGAGATGTTGTGACTGCATCTCTGCCACTTGGGCTGCTTTATGAATGAACACTTAGTCTTTGTTAAAAGTGTAAATTAAACTGTTGCCTGCCTAGGTTTTGCTGCAAGTGAACCAATTTTTCTAGTTAAAATGAGTGAAGAACACACCTCTGTCCCCAGGGAAGATGGAGTTTAAGGATACACCACATTTTTCTTTATACAAACTATATATATTTTGGGGAAAAGCAAGCTGGGATCCCACAGTATCACTAAGCTAACTTCCTTATGTGACGTTTTATTTTTTGGAGATGTTGCACTGCAGACACCCCACCTCTCCTAACAGAAGTGGTCTGGTTACTAAGCCTTTGAAACAGGCAGCATCTCTGCATTCTGATTAAGTCCTGACATTAGGATGTCTGGAAAAGAAAACTCTCCTGGGTGCCAGCAAAACAACCAACACCAAAAGTGTGTGGGAAAGTGGTTGGGATTGAATCTCTCAAGGTTGAAGCATGATTCCAGGGCTGCTCTTCTGCTTCTCACAGTGATCAACTACCTTAACTGGGGCTTGAAATGAGTGTGGCTGCAGGGCTACATGTTCAACAAGTGTCCTCAAAGCCACTAAGGACATTTAGAGAGAAGGATGGGTCCTACAAAGTTCTGTAGAATCCAAGCTGCTAAGAGCCAGCAATTTAGATTTGCACAGAAGCAGGAATTTCTTGCTAAAAATGTAGGCATTAGCAGGCATTGAGCACCCAGGGAGCCAGAGAACCTGGCAGGGTTGCACTTTTCCTCAGTTTGCCCTTCAAGGACCCCAGATGGTGCTGAGTGGATGTGTATGCATGGAAAATGCCAGTTGGCAATTAATCTCAGAGAGACTTCTGAGGAGGAAAATATTACTTTTGTCCTGGAAGACCAAGGATATTAATGATGCAAACTGATTTTCCAAGTAAAATTCTTATAGTTCCTCCAGACTAGATTTGCAATTTTTAGAAAGAGGTCAAGGGATCAGTACCTGAGTTTTGTGCTTTGAGCAGGGAGTAGCTAAGATTTTGTTAATAATCCCAGGGTTTCATTATGACCATTTCCTTTATGTCAATTCATGTCAATCTTAGCTAAATTCTCATTCCATTTACCCTAGAGTACATCTGTGGGCTTAGCAAGTCCATGTATTTTTCATTATATCTTTCACATGTGTATTTCATAAAAGCCTGCTCTCATCTGGGTGCAAATTTAACTTGGCACTGCAACTCTTAGCCACCAAGTGATGTTTTCACCAGAAAATATGGCCAGCATCCCTCCTACTTCCTCGTCCTCCCTTCCTGCTGTGTCAACCTCCAGTCCCCACTCCCACCAGCTGTGCCCTGGGTAGGAAATGCAGGAGGTTGCGACAGTGGCATCTTTAGGCACAACTTCTATGCACAAGGGTGGCAGGGGAAAGGCACAGTATCTCTCAGTTTAATTGATGTAGTCAAACCATCAGCCCCCAAATCAGCCACAGACCCTCATCTCCCACTGCACACAGCCACTGACACCTTCACCCCAGCTTCCAGATGCCCTACCCTCGTCACCTCCTTTGGGCATGTTGGTGTGGCTCCATGCTGTCCTATGCAAATTTTGGTTCTATGTAAATTGCTTATGGTATGAAAATCACTGCATTAAATAACTAACATAAAGTGACACATACGGAGATGTGTATAACTTGGCAGCTATAAATCTGGAATCGTTCCACTGACGTCAATGGTTTCACTTCAGATATGCTCCAGCATGGAAGGTGTTGAAATCTGGCCCTGTGATATTTTCAGTCAGCTTCTAAACACAAACTCAGGAATTAATGATTTCAAAGGTGTAATTATTATTATTGCCTGTGGGTTCTGTTATTATTTAGGTTTGTACAGCTGAACAGACACCTAAAATGGGGTTGCAGAACATACTTAATTTCAACAGGTCTCACTTTGATGATAAATAGAGCACCTGTGGTCTATCAGAACTTCATGCACTTGGAACCTGATTCACTTTGGTCCTAATGGCATAATAGTTTCTATTTTAAAGTAGCTGGGGCCTAAAATGCAGGATTTATGCCAAAAAGTCTTCAGAGGCAGATGTATACCCTAAAGTATTTCAAATCAATTTAGAATGGGGAATGAGTATAGATAGCTCTGAGCTACATGCCATGTATTTTTGATCTGGGACTGGGAGCCTGGAAGCATATGCACTGTCTTGTGTAACCACCCCCTGACAAGGATCTGCTGTTATTGTGTGCAGGGAAAGCAGAGCATGGTAAAGGTTAGTGCTGCACATGGCAGAACCGCAGGGCCCTGGTTGTGACTGCTCCAAAAGTGCTGTGCAGTCATTTACACATTCACAAATGTTGCTTTCACATGGCAGAATTCCACCCACTTTTGCCTGAATGTAAATAACTTCAGGAGATGCCAGGCATTAAGTGTTCTCACAACTGCCCCCAACATCCCACTGCTCAAAAACTGTGCTTAAAAACACTCCTAGAAAACACTGTAAGACTTTCAAAATAAACCAGTTTGTGTTTCTGAGCCTTCTTGGTCACTAGTGGGCTTAGGCTCAGATTTACAAGGATATACTGAATTACAGGACACGTGAAACAATGACAAGGAGATCCAGCAAAGCCTGATAATGAGAGACTGGAAGAGTCAAGCTCTGCTCCTGCTGTCTATCTGATCTGTTCAACTTACCATAAATTCTGTTGCACACTGCATGAGTGAAAAGCTACAGGAGGTTTGTATAGCACGAAGAAGCTTCCAGATTTCTTGTTAGTTAACTGAACTAGCATCAGAGCTTATGGATTTAAATATAGAAGCAGTCTAAACTGGAAATGTCAGTGTCTAACTGTACAAACAATGTAACATTTATCAAGTGTGTATTATGTTTTTATCAATATTTGCTTTTGGTTTTTTGTGTGTTTTTGGGGTTTTTTGCTGACATCGTAATCATGGTATCTGCATGTAGCACCTTGCTACAACTAACTTCTACTTTAACTGACAAAATTAGAAACTTCTATTATAGCCATTACTCTGGAAATGCTTTTTAGTTTGTTTAGGTTTTTCTTTTTTAATCCTAACAGTCTCCCTGCAGACCTGAACTGACATCAATTTACCAGTGTCTTGACATCTTAAAGTTGTTTCTTATAAAATTTGCATTGGTGTCATTTTGTTTCAAGCTGATATTGTGACAATGTCTCCCTGGATTTATACTGACAATTTATTTTTATTTTGACATCATGTCATCCCTATAGCCCTTCACCAGCATCTATCGTTAAGTCTGCAGGTTTAAATGAAAAGTGGTTTCTTTGTGCAAACTACAGTAACTAACTGAACTTTCTCAGTAGCTACTTTTCTGACCTCAATATCTAGTTATTGATTGCACTTGGGTTTTTATAGAAATGTCACAAGTTCTTGCCTAGTGCTTTAGGCAGCTCTTCCATATGTACCAAATAAGGAATTTAAACCAAAGATCCCCTTGAAACTAAAAAATAATTTCCTATTAAAAAAAAGGTGAATGCGTGTTTATAACACCAACATCAAACAAAAAACTGGGCCCTGTTGGTGGCATTGCCTGGAGAGCTGCTGATCCTCCTTCTCTTTCACTGAAGTGTTAGAAACAACTTTTTGGGACTCAACATTCCAGTTGTTTCCAGGTGTTTCCTTGGAAAACACAAAATCCTCAATATCTATATTTAATATGCTGTTGGTACTTCATTTAAATATCATAAAATGGCATTAGGCAAGCTGTGGGCCAGGGGAGGGGAGATTCCAGGAGAGTTCCCATGTGACAGTTATAGCTTTGAACCTGTGGGGTTTTTTCAGCTCTTTCATTTTTAAATTCAAAGAGGCAGGAAGGATTGTGAGCAATGTCACAAATGCCTTGTGACCCTTCCTGAAGTAGAGCCATTGTGTGGTATAGCTAGAATTCCCAAGGGCATATTTGTAAATTATAAAGCAAAATCCTGCCAGTGATTATTGAGTGTTCCTAGGATTATCCATGATCCTGACAGAGTGGCCTGTGTATGTGATTTTGCAAAAACTATTTTTCATCAGAGTACGTGCATGGTTTAATGAGATACTTGCAGCAGTAACATCATTTCTGTGTTCTGGTATAAATGGTTCAGCTCCTATACATCATACCTGGTAAATCACAGTATGGGTGCAGAGAAAAGGAGCCTTCAACAGCAAAATTTGCTCATTTTTATTGGATCAGAATATCAATTCTGAGTGATGGTTATGGTGATTTGCCTTCACTAATGTCTCACCATCAGTGCCTAGGCAGAAACCATACCCCTCATGGTTTAACCAAAATTAAGAACTCATAAGTGAATCTTCCCTCTGTGGGGGAGATTATTTATTCTGCTCCACTTCACAAAGAGTGAAATTTGATTGTCTAAACAGGGTAGTCAAGCATCATTAGAAAAGACTTCCAGCTCCTGTTCCAAAAGCACCCAGGTCTGCCAGAGGTCCCATGTGATACCTGTCAGCCCCACTGGATGTTTAGAAACCACAGCAGTAGATCTCTCACCTGCAGGCAGTGAGATCAAGACCTAAGTATGATAAGACCAAGATCGGGGACATTTTAACAACTGGAAATAGAGACCTGAGCAGACAGTGCACGGAGTTGGTCAGAAAAGTTTATTTTTAAGATTGTCAAACCAAAAGTTATGACTTCAATGTAAGTTTTAACTGACACCTTGAAAGTTAGATCAGAATCACTTTGAACTTTATCACCAGAATTCAAAGGGGAACCTTGGGCTTGAAACTGCATAGACAGAAACTGAACACAAAACCTGCACTAAATGTGGATAAAATACTAGATATCTGTAAGAGCACTGTCAATTTCTATAAATGATTCTGATAAGGAAAAATCATAGTGTATAAACCTGTCAGTGAAGTTTCTTCTAAATCCTTTACTTTTTATTAGGTATTCTCTTTGCACTTTCCAATACTGAAATATGTTGCTGCTATTGTTAGAATTAACTCAGTGTATTTATCTGCATAAACACCCAGTCTGTCTTTAACTTCAGCAGAGTTTCATATCTAATTAAGCATCTGTCAAGACTGGAATGTCTCTTTCAATAATTCTTGTTTGGAAGGGAAAGACCACCACCAGAAATAGCACTCTGTGCATTAAGCATGGCAGTGAGCACCCACATTAACCTTGCATTTTAACTCTTCCATGCACTTCTTATCTGACCTTAAAGCTGGTGCTATTGAGTAGACATTTTGGAACTAACTTCTGATTTTTGGTGCCTGTCATTGCATGCCTGTTTCTTCACATATGTCAATCACCCCTGCATCATGCCAGCTCTAAACACAGTTTGGGGACTTCAGCATGCTGCTCAGGGTGTCCAAGAATGTAGGACACTTTTTGAAAATGTAGCTTTGCTCAGCTGATATTGAGCTTTCTGTCTGTGGACCGTGGGTAGTAATACTGATGTTATTGCAAAGGAAGCTTTGTAATATTCTGCATCTTCCTACAACCTGTACCCGCCAACAGAAATGCCAAGAAATTTCTGGTAGCAAAATCAGAGATTAGAAAGCTTGGAAAGTGTCTCAAAAGGTATGATTGCCTAAAACTTGGTTTTACACAGCCTTGAGCAGTTACCACAGCCATCCTTATCCTACCAGCGCTGCAGCAGTTGAGTGGGTTCAGAACTGATTAACAAAGGACCACAGCTTGTTAACAATCCAAGTTCTGGGTTTCATACCCGTGTGGTAAGATACAGGTGAGATCTGGTCTTGTTATGCTTCCCACAGAGGTTTATCCAGGATGAGGGTTTATTATCCTCAAAATACACAGCTGTAGAGATTACAGATAACTATTAATCATCTTCTCTAAACTGGGAGTCTTGCTGGGAGAAAAGAGTTGACAATGGGTTATCTTATCCTCTCTGCAGAGGATACGATCCTTTTATAGGAATTCCATGGTGTCCTGTGAAGTGAAACACTGAGAGTTGCTACTGATCTCCATGTTTGGATGAGTTTGACTACAGGTTTCTGCTTCACCAGACATGAAGGGTCAGTCAGCTATTAAACCAAGGGCTGTAATACCACTGGCTGTGGAGGGCTGCTTGATGACAGTGGTTTACAATGGCTGGATAAGAATTGAGGTGTTGCTGTTCTTTCCAGCATGAAGAATCCAGATATGTACAAATCCAAGCATGCATATGCATACTGCACGTCTGATGGTCATGTGATAAAACGAAAAATCAGCTGTGAAAGAAAATGACATAAGGTGCCTTTATTTTGATGTGCTGACAGCATTGGGAAGGAAATATTGAAATGTTAAATTCTAATTTCAATATGTAATTGGTAACAAAGGAAAGTTCATGAGGACCCTTTGAAGATCTAATATTTTTTTGGCTATAATTTAAAAGTCAGTCATAGTTTTCAACCATTATTTATTACATTTTTAATATGCATTTGGTGTTTTCAGCATGCTCCATCTTTCACTGATGTCCGAGTACAATCAGCACCTATTTCTCAAGGATCTACATATTATACTCCATAAGTTTTAACTTTATGAAACTCTTTTTTTAAAATGTGAGCAAGCATCCCAGATGATGTGGAGGAAGAAGGGGAGTGTAATCCAATTCTACATATCACTTCAGCTTCTCCTTATTCCGTTACTTAAGAACTCAGCATCAATTAAGTGTTAAGAAAATATAAATGTCTTGGTCAAGAAGAACAAAATCTACAGTAATTAATTGCTTCAATATTTCTCTCAGCCATTCCCCCTCCATAGGAAATTAATTTTCTTTCATACTTCAGACAAGATACAGGACATGGAAGGGGAGAAAATTAATTTGGTTGATGTCATTCTGTAGTTTAATCCCAGCATTAATATCCTTTGTATAGTGACTGGGAATGGTATCTGAATTCAAAAGTAATTCTGTGAAATTTGAGGCTTTACAGAATTGATATTGTTCTGGGAATGAAGATGTTGCAATCTTCCTGCCATTTGCAAAAGCCAGTGAAAGTGAAAAATCAAATGAGATCTAAAATTCCTGTCCCTCTCTCCAAAAAACACAGCTGTCATCATCATCTCCCGCTCCCCTTTTGTAATGATCACACAGACTTGCCAAGATAGTCACATCTATGATTGTCGGTGTTTTGATGGATGAACTCTTAAAAAAAGGAAAAAAGCTGAAATATGCCTGAAGGCGAAAAAAAGAAGAACATCTGTGTCTTTGCCCACAACTTGGGCCCTAGGTGAGAGAAAATTCTGGCCAGAAGAGAACTTCAGACCTACCTGAAGTATTTTTCCACCCAGGGAGGGAATCAGGAGAGATGGGTTTGGGTTCTTAACCTGCATCCCAGTCCAAAGAATCTTCCATAGGAAGGGAATTCTCCCACTGCTGAGCAGTATCTGGGGGCAGCTGATGTTTTGGCCCCCGTGCTGGCCTGATTAACACTGGGGTTTGCACCTCAAGAGTGAAAGGATTCCTCTGCAGCTGTGCTGGCAGAGCATGGGTTACTGGTGTTAAGCTAGGGCAGCCAAATCACAGAGAGGAAATGTGGCTTCAGTTTTAGCATATGAGACTTTTACCTGTCCCACCACTGAGATCACCACAAGATTCATACTGTGAATTTGATGCAAACTGATGAAGCTTTCTTTTCTTGACTCTGAAGAGAGTCTTAACTCTGACTTGAGTCTGATTTCAAATCCATTTATTATAAAAGCTACTGTTTGAAGGGTACCTCTAAAAGGACTTCACTTGTGTTTGCTGAACAGATTGGTACGTCTGCTTCTGACATTCTGATTCAAAAAATCGTATTTGGACTCAGGGTATCTATTTCTGCGTTTTTCTTTTATGGAGCATTATGGAAAATAATTGTTTAGTGAAAAGCATTCTCATTTATATTATTGCATGTTATTTGACCTTCCTCAAGAGCACTGGGACACCTCCAAGCACAACACTTAGCTTTGAATATTGGCACTTGTGAGATTGTTCTTACACCCTGGTAAGATGATTAATGTACCTTGGAAATTACCTAATGGCTTGATACTCTTTCTATCCAGCCTGTTGTAGGAGAAAAGCAAGATAATGTGAGATACAATTTATAGGTATGAAATGGAGGAGTTGAATCAGAGAAACTCATTCAGAGTTATTGACAGGATATCTGTAGTGCTGAAGATCCACACAGCAGAATTTAAAAGCATGCATGAAATAGAGAGAGAAAGACATCCCAAACAGATGGAGACACCTGGTTGACAAGGACATTCCCCCTTTACAGACTGGTGGAAGGAACATAGAGAGATTTATCTGGTCAAAATATTGACATGGAACCTTTTGTTAGAAGATGTAAAGTATTGGATGTCTGTGACACCAAAATGTCCCAAATTAACTTTATTGACCACTTGGAAGGAACTGATAGGCCAAGTGTTTGGCTTTGTCATCCCTCCTTTTTGGACACTGGACTCATTTTTAGCAGAAGGGAAGAATATTAACTGGCCCATGCTCTGATTAACAGTGTGAGATAATGGCTAGAATACAACTAAAAAGTGTTTATCTGTATATTTCATTTTTATGCTGAAGTTCATGATCTCAATGGCTTTTCTTATTGACATTTATTAATTTGAGTGGCTCTAATTCTTCAAGTTTATAATGGTAGTATTAAAACATCTGTTCTAAGTAACAGCATATTTCTGTGATTCATTTTTTAGTATTAGGACTTGACAGATACTGCTTATCTGCACACTCTGGATGCCCTTGATGTAACTTCAAAGTACAACTTAAGAGCAATAGTACAGTAAAAAAATACTCCAACAGGAAATTTTAATCTCAAATCTCTCATGTGCTCAAAAATTTCCACACTGTTGTTATTACAATTCCTGTCCTCATTTTCGAAAGCCTAAGAGACAAATGAACTTTTGTTAGGTGCCCTAAATCATCACTTATTTGCCTGAAGGTGTTAATGATAGGTCACAGTCTTTTCACACGCAGAATAGAACATTATTTCTAGAATTCTCCTATTGATTTCAGTACTGGCAATATACAATGATTGCCACTGAAAATTTGCCACTAATCGTAGAATTTCCAACTCTCTCTCCATTGTTCCAAAAATAATATCTTGCAGGAGTGCACATATTGCTGTCAGTTTATCAAAGAACAACTTCCAATTGAAAAGCCATGAGATGTTATTAGCCTATATTGTACATGAAAGTTAAAAGTAATGTGTCATCTGGAAGGCAGAATACATTACACTCCAATAGTGTTATCAAGAAGGGGTATGAAAATCCACCCCGAAAAACAGTGCAGTCAGTGGGTTTATTCAGCTGATCACTAAGTATTGTCAGTATCTTTTATTATTGCCATTATTATTACAGCACATTGGGTATTTTTTCTTCCATTTGACAAAAAAAATGTAATAATCAGTTTCTTTTTATTGGCTTGAGACTATCTAGGGGCGACACAGAGGATCTTTTATAATGAAAAACTACTAAGAGGCACAGCCACTTTTGGCAAGGTTAAATTATGAAAGCAATTCTACCAAACAAAATTCATGAGTCACAAACATGCTGCCACTGGAAAAAGAAAAAAAAAATTAAAAAAGCCTTCTCTTCCCCTATGTCTAACATACATATTGATACAGATTTATGGATTCAACTGTTTGCTGCAGTCAGACTTCTGGAATGGCAATCACTCCTTTGAGACTGGAGAGAGACTATTTACAAGAGAATGTAGTGACAGAACAAAGGGGAATGGCTTCAAACTGAAAGGGAATAGGCTTAGATGAGATATTAGGAAGGAATTCTTTACTGTGAGGGTGGTGAGGCACTGGAACAGGTTGCCCAGAGAACTTTGAGCTGCCCCATCCCTGTAAATGCTCAAGGCCAGGTTGGATGGGACCCTGAGCAACCTGGCCTAGTGGAAGGTGCCCCTGCCCTTGGCAGGGGGTTTGGAACAAGATGATTTTTAAGGTCCCTTCCATTCCAGAGAATGCAGCAGTGCAAGTGGCTGCAGCCACCCTGACCCTTGATAGGGGGACAGACACCAAGCTGTGGTGGTCAGGCACCAAAGCATAATGCCTCACTCTGTGGTTAGGATGAGAGCCCATAATCCCCCAGTTCCGCAATTTACATATTTTTATGTGATAGGTTCATGTTTTCGCCTCCCTATTTTATGTATAAGTTTGTTAATATTCATTTCCCCTAAGTTACTATGTATTAATTCTAGAAAGTTCTGGTTACTCAACACCCCATTGGTTCCTTCCCTAAATCCCTCCTTTGTGTTATTTCCATTGGTTCCCTTGGCCTCAGCCCCGCCTCCTGTCAAGTATCCCATTGGCTGTATCCCTTATCCCCGCCTTTCCTATCCCCACTATAAAAATCCCTGGACAGCCTCTGATCCTTGGTTCTGTCTCCTCCCCTCATTGTTCCGTGTAAGTAAACCTTCTGTGTGGAACTTATATGGAGAGTCCCTTCTCTCTCACTTCTCCTCCTGTGCCTGCGTGCCTTCCCATCAGCTCAGGGACGGCTCCCTGGGGTGAGGGACGCACCCTCGTCTGCCTGCGCCTTTGTGTGTGTCTGTGCTGCCGTAGTGCAGTCAGGTTGCGGCTAGACCTCTGGGCTCTCTTTGAGCTAGCATGCAAAACCTGACAAGAGAATTCTGTGATTATATGAGAAGTTTTGAAAAGGGAAAAGGAATGTTGTTTTCCTCTGGCCCTAACTAAAGATACTGCATCCTTTGTTGGGAGAGAAGAAGTAAATTAAGGAGAAAACAGACTTTATTTTTAAAGTAGATGCTGGTATGTAGTCAGTCTGGAAATCACAAAGGAGTTAAAAAGACAAGGCTCTGTCCCCTGTTACAGATTCTAGAGCTTTCATGGATTTCAGCAGGCTTCCTTCACCACAGTGAGTCAATGTCTGTGTACAAAACATTAATTTGTGTCAATGGATAACTTCAGGAGTGCAAACAGTGGTTGAACCCCATTAAGAAATTTGTACTGTGCAACAGAAATTGAGTTTTTTGTATGGCATCTGACTTGCACATGTTCTACACAATCTTTCAAATCTACTGTTTTCCCCTCTCTCTGTCCAGGTACTCCAAGGTAGATGCTGCAGGTCTCCACCTGCTAAAAAAAAAAAAGGCAGGAAATTATACCCATTCTGCTGAGGATTTTTTCCTGAGTGTAGTAAAAGAAAACCACAGACTGCTATCCTGTGCTTCACAATAGGTATATACTGCATTCTATTGAGTAAAACAGAAAAAAATAACTCATCAAGAATTTTATCTGCAAGCATGCAATTAGAAATGGATTCCAAACTAAAATACGGCCAGAAACTGCAGAAATACACATCTAGAAGTAAACAACCTACAACTGCTTTGGGATAAATATTCTACTACCCTGCAGGAATTTAAAGAAATGAGAAAAAAGGGTGAGAAGCACAGTGCACTGTACCTGTGGTTATATGGACTGTAGTTAAGCTGATCTTATGACACTCAAAAATTCTGTTTGTGTTTAAAGATAAGTGTCTGAAAGAAAAAGAATTGATCTTCACTGATACCCATCTGTGAAGTTCTGACCTCTGCTTTCATCAGCAAGCCTTTCTGCCAGGCAGCTGAGAGTCAAAAGAAAGTCTTGCTGTGAGATCTAGCAAATTCACTGTGACCCTAATTCATCCTGTCTTATGATGAGAGTTTAACTACACCACCTTCATGAGGAGTGCAGTCCCTCTACACTTCCTTGAAGATCTACAGAAAGTTGTAGAATCAGGCCAGGCATCTGACAAAACTCTTCTGCTCCTAAACCATAAAAGATGCCTCAGTTTGAAAATGCAGAAATGTAAACAAATTCCAAAATGTGCTCTAACCAGGACAAAGGCTTTAACCAGGAGACTGTGGTTTAGTTCTGGAATGAATATTCTGGTGAGTGTTTAATACTGTTCAGTAGCATTTGCTTTTGATATATCCTCTCATCCTATTGTCTTCTCTGGCCATGGTGTTCATTAAAAAGACATGGGTAGAACCTGATGTCTGCAAAGAAAGTCTTATGCTGCAACTAAACCTTTCAAGTCTATAGTTAACCCAAACTGCATCTTCAGTTTATTGAATTGAGCTCTGTGGAAGTATCCTGCTCTGTAGAAAAGTTCACACACACAGCTACAAAGGCTTTTCAATCTGAAACCATCCATCACTGTGGTTAATTAAGCTCCACCCACTGATTTACTGAGAAGCTCTTTGACATCTTACAAAGTTCCCCATCTCAAATTTGTGAGTCTCACCTATTTCCTTCCTGATTTGTGTAAGAAAATGATGAGCAACTAATGGCACTCCAGACCCATGCCTCAGCCTGAGGGGTATAATTTCCCATCTTCAATCAAACATATTACAATCCACTGAACACTGAAGTAACTTACCATGGATTTACTGGCTGTAGTACAGTGTCAGGTACTGTGTTAAATCCACTACTTGTGAGAATACCCACAGGGAACTCATGGAAAGGCCAGCTTTAAGCCTTTCTAAGTAGTAAAAGCAGAAGTAGTAATGCAGACATGGCTTTGTCTGGATGGAGACAAAGGCATGGAATTGTACAAATGATGTTAATGATACTGGCTAATTAAATTCTTCCATCAACAGATTAAAGATTTTATTAGAGCCCTCCCGAATCCTTTTGCAACCTCTGTTATTGTCAAGTATAAAATACTGCTCCACACTTGAGAAACATAATCAGAATCCAGAATAACGTATTAAAATGGCTTGACATCTTCCCACTCTGTTGAGAGAGCAACTGCTTTTCCATGTCTATGCTGCTCACTTGCAGTTTACCACTAGTACCAATTCTTGCTTTAGCTCTAAACAGCAGCAGGCTGAAATGGACAAGTAGCAATAACTTTGGACTCAGAAATATGGAAAGGACAAACTGTTCTCATTGCTCATTCCGTATGAACTTACCACCATTAACAAAATTTTACATGATGGGCATTTGCATCAGGAAGAAAAGGGAGTAGTGGAGTGCTTTCTTTTGGTTTTTCAAGGTTTTTACTGTACCTTGATGTCAGACATACCCAGGGCACATTGTAGCGGGTTCGGTTTGTAACTGGGTGGAAACACCCAATTTAGTGTAGTGGTTTGGTCCAAAATACTCATTACTATTTACCTTCTGTGAGATAAGAATTAGGAGAAATGCAAAGCAGGCACCAAACTTGAAAGAATATAAAGAAATTTATTAACAGACCTAAAAGAGGGAAAAAGAAAAAAAATAAAATCATACCACACCTTCAGAACTCTTCTCCTCCCCCCATCTTCCTCCCTTCTCCCACTGACAACGTAAAAAGGCAACCCTTGAGAAGTTCAGTCTGTTTGCCACTTTCACAATAACCTTGTTTAGTTCATTTAGGAAGAGGAGTCTCTCTTGCTCGTGCTATGGAGAAACTATCACAACGAGACAGCCGCCCAGGTTGGTTCTCTGCTCGCATCGTGTGAGAGTCCCCCTCCCCCGACTTGCAGCTTTTCCCACAACTGCTTTCGAGGGTCCACTCTTGA
>NW_008239050.1:1287322-1293634 GCF_000691975.1 Corvus brachyrhynchos | reverse complement strand
TGGCCCAAGCAGGGCCTGGGCCGGGCCCGCCGGCCCCGCACAGGGCCCGCAGCCACCTGTCCCAGCGCCAGAAACGAGAGAGAGCTCTGCCCGGGGTTTGTCTATTCTTTAGTGTGGATCACAGAGGCAGTCACAATTTTAAGTGGCTTAAAAAATTGTCCATGTTCAAAGTGGCCAGCTGATAGGTTTTATCAGGTCACAGAGGAAGCTGTAAGCACCCCTTTGCAAGAACATCACTTCCGGGACTATGCTTTAATACTCCCAGAGCTGGAAAGGAAGGTTTATGAAATGTGAGCTGGGATGTATCTGGAATAGATTAGGTGACCCATTCCTGTTCCAAGCAGCTGAACTGAAGGCAAATGGCACTAGGATTTGAAACCTGAAACCTCCACCAGCAGTGATGGGACAGCAGAGTGCCCTGTAGACACCGATTCCTGCCCTTTCATCTTGACCAAGCTCTTCCTGGGGTTGTTCCTATAGGTGTAGAGATTGTATTTTCACTGTCTCTTGTGGACATCCTAACAAGATTTTTTATCTCTTACTTTGCACCGCTTTTAAGGATCTTCATGTCTCACCACAGGGGCAATAAACCACCTACAGAACCAAACAGGAACTATGCTCTTGCTTTACTTTGCTCCTTCGAAAATCTTAGTTTGGGCTCCGCTTTCCTGTGCTCTGTATTTTTTCACTGTGGTTATCTTGCTACTATTTTTCCTTCTTCTCACCCAAAACAGCTGTGTCTCTAGGATCATTTATCCTACAGGCAGCTGTCTTGTTGGGACCACAAATCCTGCTAGAATCTCTCAATAGTAAACAAAATCCTTTGTGATTCCACATTTGCACTTTGTTTTGCTGCCTTTAGATATTGCAGGGTTTTCTCTCCATCCCTTGCCCTTCTTGCTTTTCATGGAGCCCTAAATTTACACACAAGGCATCAACATGGGCCTGAAGTTACCTAATTCACAGGGCTAATTTTTAATTTTTAATAGGCTAATACAGTCCTATGACAAGTTTCCCAAGTTTGCCAAGTAATCTCCATTGTTAAACGGATTTATCCAGAGGGATGTTAGACATGAATTTTTAAGGATGAGTTTGAGAAGGTAATGAAATATTAGTGGGTCTGACATTCATGAAATGCCTACCAGGTGTGTTGAGGAGCTGAGGAAGGAACAGACTTCCAAGTTAATTTTGCAGATAAGAAATTAAGTCATTGCTGTGTCCTGCCTTTAGCTGCTGATTTTCTCCCCCTTAAACGAGCTTGGGCTACACAAAAGCTCTGCTGGTCAGGTGATACAGCTTTGACAGTTGTGCACATGAGTTTTATACAGCTCAGAACTTCAGTCCCCAGCATGCTGCATACATGAGGTTCCTTCTTAGGTCCATTTCCATGAATAATATGCTTATTTCATTAAATTTTCAGGGAAAGTTAGACAAAATTAGTAAGGTAAGATGCTATTCTTTTAATAATAAAGATAGTTTGGAAAAAAAAGTCTTAGGAAAATTATTTTTATTTTTATTTTTATTTTTATTTTTTCTTTCTTTTTTTAAATTTTTCTCTCTTTCTCTATATCTTTTTTCCTTTTCCTTTCTTTTCTCTCTTTCTCTTTTTCTCTCTTTCTCTTTCTCTTTTTCTCTTTTTTTTTTCCCCTTGGATATTGTAATCATCATAGATGAAGTATTTGAAAAGGAAGTAAAAGAGGATATCCTGCATATACCTATATGTATATATACCCAACTACACCTTTAGTGGTCTTCCAGGTGTTAACATTCTCCCCCACTGTGTTCAGCACAGTGTTCCTTTATTACTCACACTGGTCATGGACTCGTAGTTTTGTCACTGAGGACTGGTCCAATGCATGGGGCTGAGGCTAAGTTTGCATCTTCTCCAATTATAAAAGGGCCATTAAGTTCAGATAATTTAAAATATAAATTTAAGAGGAATTCTGGGGAAATCATCATTAGGTGCAGAGACATTACATGAGTTTAATGACTGAGATTTAATTTCAATTTTCAGGATTATGAATTGAGAATCCTTATTTAGCTCATCTTCTTTTTTTTTTTTCCTTAATTAATTGGAAATTTATTTTCAAGCAATTAAGGCAGAGATTCTTTTCAATCCCTAAGTGCTGGTGAGCTATATGCTAATGTTCTCTACCTTGCTTTCAAAACTCTGTCCTGTTAGTTTCTTTGAGCTCTTTCTGGTAACATAATAATGCCTGCATGAGTTATTTATACAGAAAGAGTGATCTCCAATTTATATATTCTGTAGGAAGTTAAGTTACTTGGGACTCAGAACTGAGCATTTCATAAATACTGATATATTAGAAAGATAGTCTGCCACAAAACCATACAGAAGGAAGAAAATTAGGAAATAGCATCATTTTGTGTACCTCTGAACAAAATGGCTGAGATGTCCTGCTGTGGTGTTTTATGGATTCTAAGTTACATGATATCAACCAGTAAAATCCATTTTATGTGACTATAGCTACGTGCATGTGATGTGCCCACCCTAAAGCAGGCATCTTCACTCTCAGGGGAAGAGTCACATCTCCAAGTAAGGGAAGCTGGTTCCTTTCAATGCAAATTGCTTTTTGCATTTCATAACTTTAGGGTAGAGAAGTTTCATGTGCCAAACCTGCACACCAGCTGGGTGCTAAGGTGTGATATCCAGTGGGTTGGTACACCCATACAGGAATTCATCTGCTGCTTTCCCTGTTTGGCACCATGTAAGAAATCCAGCTTTCTCCTTCCAAAGCTCTGCATCCGGATCCATTTAAAATGTGAGAGCTAGTGCATTAATTTGATTTTTAATCTTCTGAAACACTGCTCTAATCAAACGTGAATGCTGACTAGTAACCAAGAATACAACATAGAAGACAGCACCAGTTCCTGAAGACTTAAACCTCACAAGAAACTATTTTAGTAACTAGGGATTGTTTTGCCCTTATTTTTCAGAGCTAGATCACACCTACAATGTGATTTTCTCCCTCTAACTCTCTAGTCTCATTTCTTTATACCACAGCACTGAAATGCCTACTTTTCCATTTGCTCTCACTTTCCAAAAATCGCCACTAAATCTGCCCTGGTAGCCCATGTCAGAAGTAACACTTTGGCCAAAAAATCAGCCATAACACAAAGCCCCCAGGCTCTGAGACAGAAAGGCTGTGATTTAAGAGAAGCTTTACTGAACAGCAACATTTTTTTTTTTTTTTTTTTTTTCTCTCAATACAGGTGAAGAGGCCGCTTGGGAGGAAAAACATCAGGGAATAAAAATTTCTTAAGGTAATTTACAACCAAAAAGTCTCCACAGAATTATACATTAATAAAAACCATTTTAAGAACTGAGCTGGTATCCCCTTGGTATTTGGGATCTATTAAAATTGGAAAAGGTAAGAAAAAATAGTGAGGTTTTAGATCAATAAAATATGATGCAGCAAAAGAAAGCACAAATAAATTCTGCTTTTAAAAAATTAATTGAACGGTTTAGAGAGTTAGTGGAAGGAAATACATGTCATGTCTAAATGACCAGTTCCACTGAGAAAGTCATGCTAGCCTGCAATGGATGAGTGTGTATATCTATAGCCTCTCTGGTCAGCAATTCACCCAATGTGAACAAAAAAATTTAAATGAATAAATAAACAATCTCCTGAGGCTGTTTCAAAGGAAAAAAGGATCATTCAATCAAATGTTCGTGAAAGTGTCTCCTGAGGAAGCTCAGACTCAAACTATTTTGGGTTTCCAGCTTCAGCTCACACATGGCTGCTTGGCTGTGTCTTTGACTCATGAATTCTGTGTCTCAGATCCCTTTTCTTCTTTATAAGCTGTGATTCCTGGATCAACCAAGAGTATACCAATGTGACATTTCATAGTCAAAGTATTTTCAAGTTTTCATCAAAAGCTCAAAATCTGCCATGGGAAAACCTGATTGTTATTTTTTAAAATATATTCGTTATCTCTTCTTAAGTGAAAGAAGAGTTTCTCAGACAGCTGAAGAGTGTCAATCATGAAGTCAGGCAAAAAGCAGGTTATGGGACTTCAATCTCCTTGTAGGGTTGACTGTTTCAGTGTTCACATGGTCACAACGTGAAAAAGCTAACTTTGATGCTTTATGAACGGTATTTGAATAAATAAATACATTTGGAGTCATGGTAATGAACTTTCTGCCTCAAAAGCAACACAGAAAACATTTGGAATAAATAATTATCTGTTGCTGTCTTTTCAAGCAGGATAGTGGCAAACAGGTAGTCTAATCCATCATGGCTTCTATTCTTTACTGAGTTTCCAAGGTTAAGAGAACAAATGATAGACATGATTGTTGTTTGCTGTCAGCCTCCATTTGAGTGTGCTCTTGTGAGGAATACCTTGCTTCTCCTGCTTTATTCACAACTCCAGCTCAATTAGATGCATCTTTCTGAGGCCAAAATCCTTTGTACAAATATACATTCTTCCCATAATTACGTTTTAAACAGGGAGCTTTCTCAGTATTTCTAAAAAATCAGATTTCTGAGAATCTGCTGTGTATTGGTGAAAGCTCCTTGTATTTCTGTGAGGGTTTTTTTACAGACAGAGGTTTTAGTCATTTTTCATCACAGTTATTTTTAAAGCACCTTGGACTGAGACCTGGTATCACAGTTGCAAGGTAGAAAGGAGAGTCCTCACCTTTAGTCACCACTGGCCTCAATTGTTTGTCTGCTTTCTTGTTTTCTTTAGAAAGTACAAGTAGTTTCTAAATTTAACTAGATTTTTTCCCTCTGCTTTTTTTTTTGTCTTCTGTGGCTTACTCAAATAATTAGTCTTCCCTCTTAATTAGGAACAATCTGTAATAGTGGTGTTAATATTAGCTAGGAGTTACAATGACGGATCACTACATTGTGGATATAATATTGCTGCTAGCAAGAATTTTCTTGCTTCTTTCTAAGCCCGTGGGATACTTTTCTCTCTCATGAAGAGATTAGCAGAAGTTCTATAAACTATGAACACCTGTGACCTTGTAGAACTATGTTTATGGTACAGTAGAAAAATACTTTGACAATGGATATTTAGGTTTTCTAGCCAATCCACCCAGGGGGTGGCTGATCCTTTGTCCAATTAGACTATGAAGAAAAAAGTCTATAAAAGCGTGTGTAAAATAATTAAATCAATCAATCTTGCTGCACAATTCCTGCCTCTTGGATCTCTCCTCTCCTCCCTACAGCTGCAGGTAATATTTGGTACAGTAATATTTGGTGACCCCGACGTGATCTGCGCTGTGATGTGATCCTGCATGCTGCGAGCCAAGCCATGTTTCTCTAGAGGTACGCTGTTCCCTTCCCCCCCTGCACCAGGATGTCCGACGGGACTGAGAAAATGGTGAACAGCAGTTTAAAAACCAGTGCTGTGTTAATGGTCTGGAAAGGTGTTTTCAGTATAATGCACACCTCCATTCCTGAGAGCTCACTTTGTGAGTTATTAAACTGGGCTGCCGTGCATGGCATTTCCCTGGACAGAGACACCACCCTGGATTTTGGGCTGTGGCAGGATCTTAGCTGTACAATCCAGCGCGAGCTTCCATCTGGGGATCTGGCAGTGGTGGGATTATTGCTGATTTTTATTTAATCTGCTGATAGACCTGGACTGTGGCAGCAGAGCTAGCTCGCCTTTTTCGGTGGCGAGTGAAGGAGAGATATACAAAGGGGACCCCACTGACCTGGCTCCAGGGCCATGTGGTGGTGGATCCAAAAAATACCCCCCGTCTCCATGGGCGGAGAATGCCCGGGAACCTGCACCAGGTCACCCTGCGCTGCCGCAAGACCCCACACCACCCGAGGACCCCACGCCAGCAGAGCAATTGGCAGGGGTGTCGGGGCAGCAGGACAGCGCACAGCCCGCCCTGCCATTCAGCTCAGCGGCGGCTACCGCTTTTCCGGGGCCAAGGATTGGAGGTCTCACCTCCTGGACCTCCATGGTGGCTCCTAGCCCATTTGCACAGGCGCCTGCTGTGCTGAGGATGCCTGGATGGACCTTTTTGGCCAGCATAGCTCCAGACAGTGCTGCACACGCGCCTGCCCCTCTGAGAATGCCCGGGTGCAGATCTCCGCCCTCCGCAGCGCCGGACAGTGCTGTGGAAAAGCAGAACCGAGCAATCGACCTTCTAATACAGCATCTGCCTTTGTCGACAGAGCTGCCAAACATATCATGGCAGCTATTGGAACTGCTCAGCTTGCAAAGGCAGCTGCTGCAGCTGCCAGAGGCACCCTGCAGCAGGGGGTGTGCTGCAGCTGTGCGCGGCGCGCCGTCCCTGCCCCCCACAACACACGCCGGGCGCGACGAGGG
>NW_008239050.1:1285862-1287232 GCF_000691975.1 Corvus brachyrhynchos | reverse complement strand
GACAGCAGCACCGGAGACAGCCGCAGCAGCTCCAGTGCCGGGTCAGTCGAAAACAAATGAGACCGCATCCCGAAAAGAAGCTGCAGTTCAAACCACGGCACAGCCGACTGCAGCCTCTGCTGTCAGTTTCTCTTCTGGTCAGCTCATTCCTCCCCGCCCACCTCTGTTTGCTCACGGCACCTCAAAGTTGCCTTTACCCAATGATTCCTCGTCAGGCAGTGAGACAGAGGAGGTTTTGGCCCCAGGGCGTAAAGCTGCCATAGCCAGGTGGAGAAAGAAAAGGCTGCTTCGGTCTCACCCTTGGACCTTTCCGTGACTGTCACGGAAAAGTGACGGACTGTCAGTCACTGTGACAGTGCGTCCAACCCACTACAATCGTTCCTTGGAGTCAGTTAAGATGCAGGCTTTGGAGGAGGGTGACTGGAAGTTATTGGAAACACTTGGGATGCCAAACAGATTTGAGGATTCTGGGAGTAATCAAGAAGCTGTTGCGCTGCATCCTGAGGCTGTGCCAGTAGTTCAGGATGGTAGTGACTCACTGAAATGGGAGATCCAAGCTTTCCCAGTGTATAAGGCTCTCCTAAATTCAGGTCAGCGTGATAAGCATGAGGTGATTGCTTGAAAGGTTACACAGGATCTGCAATCCAAGGTGGAACAACATGGGCTCGGTTCTGCTGAGGTTGTGCAAATAATAAGGGTGATAAATACACATTTGCTAGCTCCATTCGATATCAGACACATAGGTCAAATTCTATTTCAACCTATACAATTTACACTTTTTGAGAAAACCTGGAGAAAGCTAGCTGACAAGGCTGCATTAGGGAATATGCAGCTCCCTGATGATCCTAGACAGACAGCGGGAATGGATGCTTTGAGGGGGACTGGTCCCTTCTCTGATCCCAGCCTACAGGGTACTTTGTCTTCTAGCGTCCTGCAGCAAGCTCAACAGGTTGGCATAGCTGCCCTGTTGAAAACCATAGAGTTGTCTGCGCCTAGAAAGCGATATACTGAAATAGTTCTAGGGAGATCAGAGTCATACCTCTCTTTTGTAGAAAAAGTTGCTGCTTCTCTCGAGAAGCAGGTTGATGATGATGGGTTAAGGCTCTTGTTGTTAAAGCAGTTAGTGAGAGGCAACACAGGTGAAGAGTGGAGAAAAATCATAGATGCCTTACAAGGAGAACCTGATGTTGCAGACATGGTCGAGGCCTGTTCTAAGGTGAGATAAGGAAACCACATGGTCGAGGCCTGTTCTAAGGTGAGATAAGGAAACCAGAAAAGGTCTGCTTTGGCTGCATTCCTCAGCCTGCTCACGCATCTTCTGGGTGTGAACCAAAGCAACCCCAACACGTGAAAAAACAGAACAGGCTTCA
>NW_008239050.1:1273137-1285363 GCF_000691975.1 Corvus brachyrhynchos | reverse complement strand
GGACTTCCGCAGGCCTTCTGGACTGCAGACATCTCTGACCAAAGGCCACAGATGACATGTACCCTGATCCTGCCGAACGCCCGTCCACCCTGGACTCAGCTTCGAGGTTTGATTGATACTGGTGCTGATGTAACGATCATCTCCTTCTCTGCATGGCCTCCCTCATGGCTTTTAGCCCCGGTGGGATCGGCCATCGCAGGATTAGGAGGAACCACACAGAGCTATTTAAGCAAACGGCCTGTGGTGGTGAAGGACTCAGAGGGGCACACAGCTACAATTAGGCTTTATGTTGCTACCACTTCCCTTAACCGTTGGGGGCGGGATGTGTTGGCAGCTTGGGGGGTATGGATTGGGACAAATTTTTAGCAGGGGTCACTGTGCGTAAGTATGCACAGTATCCTACACTGCCTTTGCAGTGGTTGACTCACACAACAATACCAATCGGAGTCAGGCTCTGCTCAGTTAGTTGAATTAAGGGCTGTTATCATGGCTTTTCAATGGTTCTCACAGGAACCTTTGAATTTGGTTACTGTAGCTGACTAGAAAAAGCTTTGTATACAATTAATCACCTTGCAGTACCACAAAATTCAAATAAGCCTGTTATTCTGAATCATCTTCTCTCATTGCAGTCTGCAGGTGAGACACAACTGCCCCAGGCAAAAGTCTGAGTACGGAATTTACTCACTAACCAGTGGGAAGGCTCGCATGAGCTTATCATTTGGGGTCGTGGGTATGCTTGCATTTCCACAGATACTGGGGTACGATGGCTGCTTGCAAAATGTGTTCGTCCTGACCTACGGCACCAGACGCAGAACAGGCAACCTCCAAATGATGACCAAAATGCCAACCATCCAAATGGCAACCAGAATGTAGATCATCAGCCTAATGACTTTTCTGATGATGACCAGGATGTCAACCATCAGGCGGATGGTCCTTCCACAAGCAGAGACTGAACTTTAAAATTCTTGTTATGGAGTAAAGCCCTTAAAGCTATATCTAGAATTAATAACTGATGTAAGTTTCTATTTAAGATTAATACCTAGTAAAATTGTTATCTAGTAAAACAAAAAGGGGGAATTGTGGATATAATATTGCTGCTAGCAAGAATATTCTTGCTTCTTTCTAAGCCCATGGGATACTTTTCTCTCTCATGAAGAGATTAGCAGAAGTCTATAAACTATGAGTACCTGCGACCTTGTAGAACTATGTTTATGGTACAGTAGAAAAATATTTTGACAATGGATATTTAGGATTTCTAGCCAATCCACCCAGGGGGTGGCTGATCCTTTGTCCAATTAGACCATGAAGAAAAAAGTCTATAAAAGCGTGTGTAAAATAATTAATCAATCTTGCTGCACAATTCCTGCCTCTTGGATCTCTCCTCTCCTCCCTACAGCTGCGGGATACAGTAATATTTGGTACAGTAATACTACATCATCTTACTTTGTTTTCAAATATGGCTGAAAATATGCTTGTAGGTAGAAATAGAAGCCCTGAAAGATAAGCTTTCCAGTTGGCTTATAAGGGTCATAAAAGTTATAAGGGTTATAAGGGTTATAAGGTAAGAAAAAGCAGATGGATTTGCAAAGGAAAACACAAGGCAATGATTGCAGTTGCAATTGTAACAATCTTTTTAAATTATCTTTAAATATAAAGAAAATGCCCATCTGCATTTTTTAGTTACATTTAGCACCATTTTTGCTTACCACTGGTGAAAGATTACTAGACTCCATCAGGCAGATCATCAACTGATGTAAATTAGTGTAATTCCATGGATATATTCCTCCTGTCCTTGGGTCACAACAACCACATGCAGTGCTCCAGGCTGGAGACAGAGTGGCTGGAAAGCTGTCCAGCAGGAAGGGCCCTGGGGGTGCTGGCTGACAGTGGCCAAACGTAAGCTGGTATGTGCCCAGGTGGGTAAGGAGGCCGGTGGCCTCCTGGCATTCTGTGCCAGCAGTAGTGTGGCCAGCAGGACCAGGGTGGTGATTGTCCATCTGTGCTGGGCACTGGGGAGGCCACACCTCGAGTGCTGTATCCAGTTTTGGGCCTCTCACAACAAGAAAGAGATTGAGGTGCTGGAGCAGGTCCAGAGAAGGGGAACTCAGCTGGAGCACAAGTCTGATGAGGAGCAGCTGAAGGAGCTGGGGTTATGTAGCCTGGAGAAAAGGAGGCTCAGGGATGACCTTATTGCTCACTACAACTCCCTGAAAGGAGTCTGTATCCAGGTGAGGGTTGGTGTCTTCTCCCAGTTAACAAGTGACATGACAAGAGGAAATGGCCTCAAGTAGCACTAGGGGAGGTTTAGATTTGGTATAGTGAAAGATTTCTTCACCTAAAAGGTTGTCAAACATTGGAACAGTTGCCAACAGTTGTAGTTGAGTCACCATCCCTGCAGGTATTTAAAATACGTGGTATGTAGGGACATGGTTTCATGGTGGGTTTGGCAGTGCTGGATTAAGAGTTGGACTTGATGATATTTAGAGGTATTTTCAAACCAAAAAATTCTATGATTCTATGACTCTATACTGATGAAATTTACCAACTTATTCTCCGAAGATCCACATCTCTGCTTTTAATTAAGATTTTGTGATCTTCTAGATTTCCAGAGTCTATGACTTTTATTTTTTCCAGTTGTCATGCATTAACAGTTAAAAAAGAATTGAGTTTTTCCAGGAAATGTATGAATTGCTATCACAGAACCTAAGATGTAGTCATGTACTCACAGACTTCTACAGCAGAACTTTGCTAGCACTGTTCACCTCTTCATTGCTGTGCCCACCAAGACATAGAAGCTGAATATGTGGGGTTCGTACTCTTCTTAAAGTAAAAGAAATCCATTCTCCTCTTGGCAGAGGTGTCTTAGACTGGAACAATCACCGTTGATTTCTATGAATCTGGTTCAGTTTGCACTTTAATTTGGAGAGTTCAAGCAATCATTTCTATATGTTAGCTGTGAGGATATGATAAACATCTGAGGGTCATCAACTTCAAAAACTATGACAGATGTCCCAGGCAGAGAAAAAAAAAAAAAAAGATTATTAATTTAGGAAAGGTATAATAGCTATGTTTGCACAGTGAACATCACACCATCACACATAAAAAAGACAACACCTAACTATCATGTAAATGCTTATGTTATGATGTAACCAGTTTTTCAATAATGCCAGGAGGGAATGAACCTGGACAGGTGCAGCTGACCAGTGTGCCCTGCTCTGTAAAAATGAACTTAATGACAATTTGCACTGAATGAAGCCCTGGTAGATCATAGCGAAAATTTTCATGGAGAAATCTTTGTTAAAAAACTTCTTTGTTGGAATCTAACTAATACTGCCAAAACTACATGTTCTAATGAAAATTAGGCAAGTTATTGAGACCAAAACGGAAGAGGTCAAAGACTCAGAGAGCTGTCAGTCTGTTTTCTCATATAATCAATTTAATATCCCTCCATCACAGATCTAGTTTACCTGCTTCATGAGATCAGCCAGTTTGCTTCTAGGTTTTTTTCTGAAGTTCACAGTAGGTTTCATTTCGTTTTCTTCTTTATGGTGGAATTTTTTGTTGGCTTTTTTAGCATCACTTTTAACTCTCAGGTTTTGTACAATAGATGTTTTCCTTTAGTTATTGATGATTATATGATGACTCCATTTTAGTTCATCACACCAAACACAGTAAAAAAGCGTTTTAGCTCTATTATTTGCAATTATGCAGATTCTAAGCATAGCATTTCATAACACATCACTGGTGGAGTTTCCTTTTTTGTTTGATAAACTGCTTGAATGAATCTTGAGGCTTGAGTCAGTTGCCTATTCAGAGGTGTCAAGTGTTATTTGCAACGCCCACAGATAGCTGAGCCGTCTTCCTAGGGCTGGCAGCTGCTGCACAGAACCCGTGGGATGGTGGTGCTTGCCTGGAGCAGCAGCTGGAAATGGAGCAGAACTGCACGTGGAATGGCAGTGGCCACCCACCCATCCTGGGCACAGTTATCCTGCCTTTACCAGGTGGGATTCATTTTAATACTCCTAATTGTAAGTATTTACAAATAGATGCTTGCTGCCACTTTTGGTGTCTAAGACTCCACTGTGGTTGGTTAAGATTTAGCAGACACGCTTCTGTTGCTTGAATGTCATCTCCAGTGGGACAAGACACTTAGTGCACCCTGCTTTTCCTCCAGCTGCCATTTCCAAGAGTCATGTACCCTTAGAAGTTCTGTGTCATAGGTTCTTGGGTAGTCCTGGGTACCTTTGACTGTCCCAAGTGCCGTCAGACACCCATCTGTAGGCATCCCCTTGCCTGGCTCATCTGGTCAGCTCAGCCAACAGAGCCCAGAGAGCAATTCAGCTGCTCAGACAATTGACTTTAGGGATCTCCGCCGCTGCTCGCATTGGGTAGTGGCAATATTCAGACACTCTCAGGTAGGTATGGAGGTGATTGAGATAGCAGAGGCAAATGGGGCTGGCAGATAAAACATCAGACCCACAACATACCTGTGGCTCTTCTGGACCAGCAGTCAGAGACCAGGCAAGGTACCTCATTGCCTCTTACATGGCAAGAGGTATCCATGTTTGGGGGATTGAGCAGGGCCCATAGATCACCACCAATTACAGTGAGAGAACCCAGTGGACATTAAGAAGCAGACCCCTGATGTGGTTGTCTTAAATTGGCTCCCAACCCCAGCCACTGTATTTGGAAAAAAAAAAAAAATCAAATTTAGAAACATTATATAAGGTATGTTATGTAGAAGAGAACGTGCAAGGTCCCCTGCTCTTGCCCAATGGGTTCTTCCTCTGATAACAGCCATAACTTTGCTATTCAATAAGGCCAGTTGTGATGGGGTGACTCCAGACAGCAGCCAAAACCCTGACTTTCCCTCACTCCTGTCTTGGAAGGGATGGGGGCTGGATGAAAATTGATGGAAGGCAAAGAGACTTGTGAATCCAGATAAGGATAGTTTATTAAGAAAAGCAAAACTGTGTGTGCAAGTATAGCAAAAATAGTGAATTAATTCACTATTTCCCATTGGTAGGGAGATGTTCAGCTGTTTCCTAGTAAGAAGGGCCTTAGCTTGCCTAACAGGTGCTTGAAAAGACAAATGCCATAACTCTGAAATTTCTGCTTCCTTCTCTTTACCATGAGTTATGGCTGAATATGATGTCATATGGCACGGAATAACTCTTTAGTCAGTTCGGGGTAGCCCTCCTTGATATGTTTCCTCCCAGCCTGTTGCTCAGTCCCAACCTTCTTACTTTGGAGGGTGGGGGAAGAGAGTGAGAAAACCTTGATACTGTACAAGAGGTGCTCAGCAAACAGCCAAAACACCGCTGTGTTATCCGCGCTGTTTTAATCCCAAAGGCAAATCCCCACACAGGTTGTTACAGAAGAATTTACCTCTGTAAGTTCATCTCAGCCAAACCCAGTTACACCATTGCTCCAGGACATGCATATTGTCTCCTGGGTCATACCTGTGCAATACTGCAGTGAGTCCAATATTCCACTGCCATTCTTTCCCATGTCATTGTTCTCATTAATCCTGAAGGTCCCTGTCACTTCTAGGACACATTATAGTAGACCATTCTACTTTGTAGAACAGAGTTGGCCTACAGCCAAGCAAAGATTCAAGTGCTTCATTTAGGAAGATGGGAGAGAAAGAATGGGGTTTTCAAGAATGAGATAGCAGACTTCCATCTTAGCTTGACTTCCCCATCTTCAGTGCCAAAAATATCACTGATCCACTATCACCAAAGCTGGTGCTGTGTTTAAATTGTCTTAACTGGGAATCAGTAAATTCTGATATGCATTTGATAATATGCACTTTTCATATTTCATAACCTTTATTAGCTACAGACACTGTTATTATTGTGGATTCAAATTTGTCTCCAGGTTATTTTAGACCATCATAGCTGAGTATAACAATTTTTCACAAAAGCTTAGAATTCAGTCCTACACCAGTAGGTGTACTAGTCCTGCCAGGAGCCAATTTGTTACTGTGTTGTCTAAGCATATTGTGATACAGCAAAATTGTGTCTGAATGATAAAACCACAATAAGCTTAGGCATAACTAAAATAAGACTTAACTAGAAAGTGTAATGAGAACAAAACCTGGAGCTTTTGACCACATCAACAACTTCCCTAGAACTCATGTGAAAATCACGTTTCACAGGGGATTTACAAATCGTCATCTTTGTCCACTGCATACTGATGAACTTGCCACTGTCAGTTAAATCAGGCAAATTATTTCTCCTTTTAACATTAAAGAAGCAGTTTAAATTTCCTTGTTGATGCAAAGCAGACTACTGGTTTGAGTGTTGCTGATTGACCAAGTATCATATGATATGATAGAAACTTGGGAAATTAAAATTTGATTACCCAGCACACTCTCTTGAGTTGAGCTTTTCTGGCACAAGATTCTTGTTAATATTTCACTTCTAGTCTTTTGTGCCAGGGCTGCTAAAAAGAGAAGACAAAAATAAAAAGGAAGAAAAGAACAGAAAATGAGTTTATATTGGATTTGGGTAACTGACAGTGATTGCTATCAAATCACAGCTTAAATAATGCATTTCTGAGGTGTTCAGAGCATTTATGTTCAGAGAGTAAAATCTGCTGCCTCTTTCTCAGTCTCCCTCTCTGTCTGGAATACAGAGGCATACAGTGAAACTATTATTTAAAGACAAAACCTGCATCAACATTGAACATTTCAGTGGTGCAAAAAAGGTGAAACAAAGATGGTTCACAGAGACTGACTGGGTACCATATGTCATTTTGACAGGATGTTCCATCCATGTTTAAGGCAGTGATGTGGATCCAAAGCACATGTAGGTATGAGGGTACCCGCTGGGTTCATACCCACTTTCAGGGCAGCTCCCTGAAAGGCAAACTTTATCTTTAAACATCCTATGATATTGACCATTGACCTATCCATGGGAGGGAGGTGGGGCACTCTGTTAAGAAGGAGAACCTCTAGCACTGAGTCCTTTCCCCACCTACTCCTTTATCATTGCTAAACTGCCTGTTTTTATGGCAAAGTCTTAGCACAGTTCTAAGCCCTGATTCAGCTTTCCAGTAATTGCCAGCTCCAGCAGTGCACTGCTGGCAGTGGCCGTGACAGGCAAAGGATTTGCTCGCTGACTATGCAAGATGGGCAGATGTTGGGTGAGAGATGGAGATGTGACTTACCAGAGTCAAACAAACACAGGGTTCCATGTGGTGCCCTGCCAACTTTCCCTGCAGGATCCTGCCTGCTAAGCTCATTAAAGTTCACAGCAGAATTTGGAATCATATTCGAATAGGCTTAGTAACACAGAAGTGTATTAATTAACTGTGAAAACTCTATTAAATGTGGGAATGGTAACACCGAAGTTTATTAATTGTGGCATGAATGCATAGGAACAACAGCAATTTAGTAACTTGGAAAGAAGTGAGCCAAAAAAACATCTTGTAAAGAACATAAACAGAGCAAAGAAGAACATTATAAGCTAGATCTTCTCTGTCTCCTGCATTAATCCCACATAAAAAAGGAAATGTACATCTACAGGGAACTGGCACATATCAGTGACATTTGATATAAACGTGATATATCAGCAGTAATAATACTACTGCTACTTGTGGAATACTCACAGCTTTTTACCGGCTAGCGCTCGTGGTTCAATGCCTCAGAAAGCCTCGAGCAGCCTAGAGAGGTAGGACGGGCAATCCAGCATTTCAGTAGCTCTGAAAGCGGCAAATGGTAGCTGCAAAGCCAATACCACCAGCAGAAGCAAAGAGGGAGAAATACAGCTCTTGGCTTAAGCTGTAGTCCTGCTTTCAATAAGAGACAGAGACACACAGATGTTCGCAGAAGGGTGCAGAGCCAAAGAGGGCGGGCCCGCTCCGAGGTCCCTCTTTTATTCAGGAGAATGGAAGGGGAAGAGCTAGGGGCGGGCCCGGTGTGACCGGCCAATCAGACACTGCTCCAGAGTTTGAGTTACTTTCGGTTTGGCCGCGCTTGGAACAAAGGAGTTCAGAGCACATGGCAGGGACAAGTCCTGGCTTGTTTGACCAGGGAGGGGGAAGGGCAGCTCGGAGCAGGCAGCAACAGCTACTACTCTGGATAAGAGTGACATGTAGCTCTTACATCTGAAATCCAGCCCTCATGTCAGTGGATGCAGCTCTGCCAGTGTCAATGAATTGTGGATGGCATGGATTTGCCCATTTCATTTCAATATGCTGGAAAGGACATGGTTTTCCTCATGAAAACAAAGAGATATTAAGGTATTAATGCAGTAAATATTACCATAGTAATTATACTGTATCCCGCAGCCGTAGGGAGGAGAGAAGATCCAGCAGGCAGGAATTGTGCAGCAAGATTGATTTATTTAATTATTTTACAAACTCTCTTATAGACTTTTTCTTCTAATTGGACAAAGGATCAGCCACCCCTTGGGGGTGACTGGCTAAAATCCTAAAACATCCATTGTCAAAATATTTTTCTACTGTACTATAAACAAGGCTTTTCCAAGGTTGCAGGTGTTTCATTGTTTACAAACTCTGCGAATATCTTCTGTGAGAGAGAAAAGTCTCTCACGGACTTAGAAAATAGCAGGAAAAATTCTTGCTAACAGCAATATTGTATCCACATTAAGGTGACTATAAGAGCAGTGCTGCGTTTTAGCCTGTTTTGTATCTTGGTACTTTCTCCTTCTTTTTACAGAAATAAAGACAAATAAAAAAGAAGTTTAGAAAGTTTGGCTTATCTCCAACACATATTGACAATCCAGACATACAAATATTTATGCCCAAATGGTTTTCAACCTGAACAGACTTGAAGTGCTCTCCTGTACTCATCAAATGCAAGAGGAAGGAGATACTCTCAAATACTGGTTTATTTTGTAAAGCACTGTCAACCTGCTCCTTTCTAAAGGTTTATCTTGTAGTGAAGATTTGAGTACATAATTTAATATTGTACAACGATTTTTATTCAAGGTTGACATTTGAAGGTGAAATAAATAAAAGAAAACAAAATTAAGAACATAACGTGACAATAAGTTGATATTTAAATTAATTGACTTTATTTTTTTAAGCTTCTACTGTAAAAGTTGTTATGATAATTATTTGCCCTGTATTATCTCTTTCTTTCTGATTTTGCTGGTGAAAAGGCAGAACTGGACAGTTTAATTCGCTGACTTTTAAGGCATTCAGAAATAATTTAGACACTGAAGGTGTCTATTAAGAAACAGCCTATTACATTTTTGCAATGAATGTATTCTGATAAGACAGCAGAATGCAGCACTCACAGAATCACAGAATAACGAGGTTGGAAGAGACCTCCAAGATCATCGAGTCCAACCCTAACATGCCCTAACACCTCAACTAGACCATGGCACCAAGTGCCAAGTCTAGTCTTTTTTAAACACATCCAGAGATGGTGACTCTACCACCTCCCTGGGCAGACCATTCCAGTACTTTATTATTCTTTCCATGAAAAACGTTTTCCTAATATCCAACCTATACCTTCCTTGACGCAGCTTGAGACAGTGTCCTCTTGTTCTGTCAGTTGCTGCCTGGTGGAAGAGACTGACCCCCACCTGTCTACGGCCTCCTTTCAGGAAGCTGTAGAGAGCAATAAGGTCACCTCTGAGTCTCCTTTTCTCCAGGTTAAACAACCCTAGTTCCCTCAATGGTTCCTCACAGGGCTTGTGTTCCAAGCCCCTCACCAACCTTGTTGCCCTCCTCTGGACACGCTCAAGCATCTCAACGTCCTTCCTAAACTGAGGGGCCCAGAACTGGACACGGTACTCAAGATGTGGCCTCACCAGTGCCGAGTACAGGGGAAGAATGACCTCCCTGTTCCTGCTGGCCACGCAGTTCCTAATGCAGGCCAGGATGCTGTTGGCCTTCTTGGCCATCAAGGTACACTGCTAGCTCATATTCAGTCGGCCATCAACCAGCACCCCCAGGTCCCTTTCCACCTGGACACTGTCCAGCCACACTGTCCCCAGTTTGTAACGTTATAGGGGATTTTTGTGGCCAAAATGCAGAACTCGGCACTTAGACTTACTAAACTTCATTCTGTTGGACTCTGCCCATCCATCCAGCCGATCCAAGTCTCTCTGCAGAGCCCTCCTTCCTTCCAATAGATCAACACAAGTTCCCAGCTTAGTGTCATCTGCAAATTTACTAATGAAGGACTCAATACCCTCATCCAAGTCATCAATAAAAATATTGAACAAAACTGGTTCCAGTACAGATCCGTGAGGGACACCACTGGTGACTGGCTGCCAGCTGGATGCAGCACCATTCACTATCACTCTCTGGGCCCGGCCATCCAGCCAGTTCCTGACCCAGCGAAGAGTGCTCCTGTCCAAGCCATGGGCTGCCAGCTTTTCTAGGAGTATGCTGTGGGAGACAGTGTCAAAGGCCTTGCTGAAGTCCAAGCAAAGCAAAGTGTCAGAGACAGATAGCAGAATCTAAACAAACTTTGATTACCACTGAAAAACATACACACTGGTTTGGGTACAATTAAATTCTAACTAGCAATTTTTTCCAATTTGGTAATAGTAAGAGAGGGAAAGTTAATTTCCTTAAAATAGTATCCCATAAGTGACATTCTGACTAGTTATAAAATAGAGTGAATTTTTACAATTAGTCCTAGTGATAATTGCCCAATATTTACAATTGGGGTAATTTAGTATATGTAAATATTATTGTTGTTTGCAGTTTCAGTTAAGACTATTTTTTTCCTATCATGTTGTGAGCATGATAATGTAACTACTTTTTTATCTACAAATAAAGTAAATTATATTACGGGCAAAAGGTAAGCCATATAGAGGATAGGAAGAGATGTTTCTTTAAGTGCTCATGCAACTTCCGAAAAAGCATGTAGAGGTCATTATTGCCTGGGTTACAAATGGCTGAGGCCCTGTTTCATCAGAATTGAATGAGGTAAGACAATAAGAAATCACACGCTGAGGTTCCTCAAGAAAAAAGAAATATCTGATTACAACTCAGATTGACAGAGTTTGCCTATCCATGTCAGGGCAGATTGCAAGGAGAAGAATCTCCAAATTTACATTCAGACAGAAAGGACTGAGATGTTGTCTGACTACTACTCTGTCTATTCCTCCTCCTCTGAAACCACAGTGAATGGAGGCTGTTGGAAATGAGCAACGAGCACATTCTGCAGTCAAAAACTGCTGAAAGATGAAGAACTACAGGCTGTGAACTCACCTGGAGTGAGGGACTCATCCTATTGCAGTGTTGCCCACTGCTTCACAGAAATAGCTTGTGGGGGTCCAGGTATGCACGGAAATAAGTGCAATAAGGAAGGAATACATCAAGTAGTGAAAACGGTAAAAGACTGGACTTGCTGTTTTGGCAAGGAGACAAGGGAGACACAGCAAATATTTGGAAAACTAATAGGAGAACTGAAACTGGAGGAAATAATGTGGTAGTGTGTTAACCCACTGCTTTTGTTCCCCCTCCTGCTCTCCCCTGCCCTTAGCCTTGGCCACTCCCTCGGGCTCTCCCTATTGGTTCCTGTACCCCAACCCTGCCCAGGAACCACCCCTGAGCCCCTGACAAAACCCCCCTGCACCCGGACCACAAGGTCTCTCTGCCTTTTGGGATTGTGGGGACAAGATGTGATTAAAGTCCTCTCAAACTCCTATGAGAGACCCTTCTCGCCTCCGTTGCCATCACTGGTTGTAACGCTGATAGCTGGCTGGAGCAAGATCGTGGGATCATCTGAACTGGACTATGGGATGTGACCGGGTCACATTGCCCTAAGCCACCCCGCTGAGTTCTCAGGAAGCTACAGCCTGCTAAGCAAAATCCAGCAACGACAACAAAATAATGGTACTCAAAAAAGGACATGAATTCCTAACTGGACTGTGAAAATCCTTGCCATAGAATAGTATGGAAGCAAGAGTATATCAGCGTTGAGAAAGCAAAATGACATTTCAATGGTCATCAGAATAATCGTAATGCTAATTGTTAACTTGATTAATATTTTATGCTGCTTGATAACTATTTATTCTGTAATGGATTCTTGTTAGCAAACATTTGCCTTTCAAAATGTCTGACATCTCCTGTTACTTTTGCTGGAAGTGAACCAGACCATTGGTAAACATACACCTTTTCAGTAAAGACTTTGGAATTACCTTTCAAGTTGCCCATGGAAATGAAACTACACTCCCTAAGGGAAAGATGGTGGACATTATGACTGAGACAGCAGGTGTTTAAAATTGTTCCT
>NW_008239050.1:1270377-1273084 GCF_000691975.1 Corvus brachyrhynchos | reverse complement strand
GCTGAGCTCAGTAGAGGATTAAAATTTTACTAGGTTGGGAGAGGTATAAGAAAACATTTTGCTGAATAGAGAACCAATATGATAAACTGAGACATTTTCCAATTATCCTGAGGTGAATACAAGCTGTAGCTCCTTCCTAAACCACATTTGAAAGCTGCACTGAATATTTCTTGATGATCAAGTCATTTTTTAAGCGTAGTGGAAGGCAAGTTTTAATTTTTTCACTTTCCCAGTGTGTTCAAGGATAGATGCCAGTATGAAAATACAGGGACAATTACTAGCAACCAAAAATGTAATTAGCTTTGAGAAAGGTTAGAGTTTTATTTTTTCTTTCTTATTCTGTAATGAAAAAAAGGCTAATAAAAATGGTCACATGACTGTTCAAAGTGTTTTGAATCTTGCTTAAGTAAGTCAAACACAAGGAAGAAATATTTTTCATAGACGCAGTGAGGGTAAAGTGTTTTGAAATGTTTTCACAATTACTCCTTCAGTAAGTAAGGTCAAATTATGTGCAAGGCAGGGACATTTAGTGTAAAACCAGTGTTAATAATTCATGTGGTGAGCCGAGTACTGAAGTGATAAGATATAGTGAAAAAAACAAAACAAAAAACCCCAAAACAATAAACCTGACCACTAGACAGGAACAAGGGAAGAAAAATCTCATATAAAATAAAAGGACAATAGGATAGAGGGGTGAAAATACTGATTAAACTGATTTAGACTTTTCTTATAAGTGTACACACAGATTAAGTGTTACAATATGACAGTGATTCTGGTTTCTCTTATTTGCTTGCTGGTTATCTCAAGCTGGAGATATTCTCAGAGCAGAACCTCACCTCATATCTCACCAACCAGCTGCATAGTGTTTATCTTCACTGCACCTTAATATGGAGAAACAAAGCTCTCTGGAGAAAGGAATGTATTAGAGCTGTGTTAGGAAGAGAATGGACAAGGTGGTCCAGGCCTAAAAAAGATTTTGCTGTCCTGAACCTAAATTCTTGAGTTTTTATTTATGAAACTTTCTTGAAACGTGATGTCTCACATAAGTATCTTGCAAGAGCTGAGTGAGCTGGCACCTAATTAATGCTATGCCTTTCTGGGATCCAGAAATTATGCCTTTTCTCATCTTACAATCCCAAAGAAATATCAGGAATACTTTGTGTATTCCTGAAAATAAAATCCTCATAAAATGGAGTTTCTTCCAGGTGACACTTTCTGGCACATACATGGGCAGAGCTATAAGTCATAGCCTCAAAACACCACATGTAAGAAGAGCAAATTAGTGGGAGGGAGGCCACTAACAGCAGCTGGAAGGTGAGAACATTTAGTGAGAATAACCAGCGTGCCATAAACTCCTTTTCCTGCTCCTCAGGTTTATATATCAATAGTCTTTCTCACTCAGCTGACTAGTGCTTTAACATAAGTGTTGCAGTGGGGATTTCTGCAATATGTATAGGACAGCAAGGCCCGTGGAAATAAATAGGGACTGATTCTTGATAGAAGTTTTCAGAGATGTTTCTTTTCCAGCCGCATGGCCGGGGAACTGCCGAAGAACTGAGCAATCACGGGACCACCAGGGTCGTTCCCGGGCAGGGGAACACAAAACAACCAATGGGGAACGAGGTTGGCCAGGGAGTAGGGAAACCCCGTAGGCCCTGCCTCTACTCCAGGGTCCCCCTCCCCCGGGACCACATGGCAGGAGGGGGGGACCCCAACACTTCACCCTTTTGTTTTTACTAAAAGAGATTTAAAACTTAACATTGGAAACAACTGGACAAACATAAGATAACAATTTCAAAAGAAAACCAGCCACCCTCCTGAGTCTCTAAATGTCCAAAAAGAATTTTTCTCTGGAACATCTTAGGGCTGGCAGAAGGGAGAAAGGACTTTCTGAGCATGCTTTGTGGGGAAACTGAGGCAGGAGAGGGTTTCTTCTATTTGTACCTGTTGGAACTCTAAACAACGATAGTTAATTCTTTCTCCCCCCCTTGTCACCCCCACTTGGCATTGGAAAGGGATTTTTGGGGAAACAATTGGTAAAGGCATGGTCTTGTGAGGGAAATCATGGGTGAAAAAACGGACTGGGAATACGCTGGGGATAAAAGGATATAGGATAAAAGGGAAAGGTAGGATTGGGAGAGGGAGACTGTATGGGCTGCTTACAATGGGGATATTGTTTGACATGACTACGATTTGCAGCATACATACTGCCTTTCACAGAAATACCAATAGGCCCAGTAACATTTGCTGCTTGCAAGCCTTTCCTTCCTTTAATAATCTTGAACTCTACCACTTCTCCGTCTCCTAAGCTTGGGATATATTTTTTGGGGTTATTCTTCATAATGGCAATGCGATGAACAAATATGTCTTCTTTGTTGTCACATCTCATTATAAAACCATAATTTTGTTTGACGTTATACCATTTTGCTATGCCTAAAACCTTAGCTACAATGATTTTTTCTTTCTTCTGTGTCGCTGCTGTTTTTTGTTTTGCTGTGTTTTTGCTTTCATTTTTGTTTTTGATCGCTCCCACATTGTAGCTGCCAGAGCTGCAGGGCTGCCGGGGCCGTCGGGGCTGCTCGTGCCTGTGTGCTCTCGCCATGGGATCTCAACTTCTCGGGGTTGCATTTGGGGCTGCACGGGCCGGGCCGGGCCGCGCCGCTCAGCTCCCCGCGCGCCGCCGCCTCTGGTCACAGACGGGGTGACG
>NW_008239050.1:1263048-1270158 GCF_000691975.1 Corvus brachyrhynchos | reverse complement strand
TGGCTCCGCCCGTGCGCGGGAACTGCCTCACCACCGCCTGCAGAGCACTTGGCGCACGTGGCCGCGGTCGCACGGTCTCTGAGGCACGTTTCCCTTCGCAAGGACACAGCTGATATTGGTCAACAGTCTCCGTAATTAGATAATATTCACAAATATATTCTTCCATCGGCATATATTTTGACTCAGAAATTAACTGTGTCCAAACATTCTTCCAAAAGTCTTTGGTAAGAATCAAGTCCCAAGAAACGTAGAAAAAGTTTTTAAACAACCATGCCAGGAAGTGTTTCAGTTCTTTTTGAGCTTGAATTAAGCTAAAATTTACATATCATTGTTCAAGAATCTTCTCAAGTTAAGATAAATGTCCCTTTGCAGCTCGGAGAGCCAGGAGTCTTTCCACGGTTCCTCCACAGCAAAACAAAAGCAAGAAGAGAGATCCAGAAAGTTTCCTTACTCACAAATCTTTGGGGATCTTCAAAATCTTGATTGTTTCACAGGCGCGGACGCCAGGGAATTGTTCTGCCCGCATTCCCCACCATTGTTGCAGCAGGGATTTCTGCAACGTGTATAGGACAGCGAGGACCATGGAAAGAAATAGGGACTGATTCTTGATAGAAGTTTTCAGAGCTGTTTATTTTCCAGCCGCATGGTTGGGGAACAGCAGAAGAACTGTAGCAATCACGGGACCACCAGGGTCCTTCCCGGGCAGGGGAACACAAAACAACCAATGGGGAACAAGACTGGCCAGGGAGTAGGGAAACACCATGGGTCATGCCTCTACTCCAGGGTCCCCCTCCCCCGGGACCACATGGCAGGGGGGGGAACCCCAACAGATAAGGGCAGAGATGAGGAGAAAGCAGAGATGAGGATCACTTCAAAGAAGCAGTATTTCTGGCTCTCGTGTGTTGTGGCCAATTGACCTGTGGTACAAGAGACAGAGAGAGCTCTTGGTAAGACAGTCTGTGGTGCCAAAGACTTACCGGTTATGGTGAGGGAAAGAAGCCTCTCCCAGGATGCTGTGTTTGGTTATGGTAATGTACCCCAGTTCAGCTTCCCCGGTTGGCTCCTGGTGTTAGTCACACCCCTGTACTTTAGCTCGAGCTGTCATATGTTCAGAGTCATTTGCCTCTAGAAACCTTCACAAGTTGTAGCAATAAACTGCTTTCTGTGGAACTCTATGCAAGGACCCTTCTCAACTCCTTGCTGTCGGCTTCATATTACTGAAGCCATCTCTGCTTCTGTGTGCTCAGGCATGTGAGCCACAGAGCCGGCAGGGAACCCAGTAATACTCGTGTGCCTTCCTTCATGTTTCTCTGAGAAAAGTAATAACTCCCTGCAGTGACAGTTCCAGGAAAACTGCATTGTCTGACCTGCTGAGTCTCCATTTCATTAGAGGTCTCTCATAGGATCATAGAAGAATTTGGGTTGGAAGGTACCTTTAAAGGTCATCAAGCCAAATCCTCTGCAATGAGAAGGGGCATCTTCAACTAGATCAGGTTGTTCAGTACAACCTGACTTTGAATGTTTCCAGGGATGGGACAACTATTACCTTTCTGGGCAACCTGGTCCACTGTTTTACCACTCTCATAGTAAAGGATTTATTCCTTATATCTAGTCTGAATCTACCCTCTCTTAGTTTAAAACTAATAGCCTTTGTCCTGTCACAACAGTCCCTTCTAATTAGTGTGTCCCCATCTTTCTTAGAAGCCTAAGTATTGAAAGACTGCAGTGAAGTCTCCCTCGATCCTTCTCTTCTCTGAACAGCCCCAGCTCTTTCAGACTGTCTTCACAGCAGAGGTGTTCCAGCCCTCTGATCATTTTATGTCCCTGTTCTGGACTCACTCCAACAGGTCCACGTCTTTTCTGTGCTGGGGACCCCAGAGCTGGATGCAGAACTGTAGGTGGGGTCTCAACAGAGTGAAATGAGAGGCAGAATCCCATCCCTCACCCGCTGCCCACACTCCTTTGGATGCAGCCCAGGATACATTTGGCATTTTGGTCTGTGAGTGTGCTTTGCCAAGTCGTGTCCAGCTTTTCATCTACCAGTACCACCAAATCCTTCTTCTCAGGGCTCTTCTGAATCTATTCATCCCCAAACTTGTATTTATACCAGGACGCTGCACCTGGCCTTGTTAAATCACATGAGATTCCCATGGACTCACTTTCCAAGCTTGTCCAGGTCCCTCTGGATGGCATCCTGTCCTTCAGGTGTGAGAACCTCACCACTCAGCTTGGTGTCATTTGCAAAATTTCTAAAGGTGCACTTGACCCTACTGTCCATGACATTGAGGAAGAAATTAATTAGCCCTGGTCCCCGTAGAGACCCCTGAGTGACATCACTTGTCTCCATCCAGACACTTTGACATTGACCACCACCCTCTGGATGCAACCATCCAACCAATTCCTCATTCACCACAGTCTACCCATCAAATCCATCTCTCTCTGACTTAGAAGGAAGAATGTTGTGGGGGACTATGTGAAAGTCTGTTCAGAAGTCCAGATAAATGACATCTGTAGCTCTTCCCTTGTCCACTTGTAGCTCTTCCCTTGTCACTCCATCATAGAAGGCCACTGGGTTGGTCAGGCAGGACCTTCCCTTGATGAAGCCATGCTGGCTGTCCCGAATCACCTCCCAGTTCTCCATATACCTTAGCACAGCTTCTAGGAGGATCTGTTCGCTGATCTTCCCAGGCACGGAGGGGAGTCTGACAGGGTGGTAGTTCCCAGGATCCTTCTTTCTACACCTTTTAAATATAAGTGCAATATTTCCCTTTTTCCAGCCACCAGGGACTTCACCTGAGTGCCATGATTTCTCAAATATCATGAAGAATGGCTTGGCAATAATATTAGCCAATTCCCTCAGGACTCTGGGATGCACCTCAGCAGGTCCCACAGGTCTCAGCCTCCCTCTTTTATCTGAGCAGAAGCTTTGGGACCTTTCATTTTGGGGCAGGAGCACTCTTTGGGTTACATTCTTGCTTCACAAAATATTTACAAGCATAGACTAATGTAGAGTGGAGAATCTCTGGAGGTCATCTACCCACCACCCCTGTCATAGCAAGACTAGCTTTAAAGTTACCTCCAGCTGTCTGTTAGATCAGGTCCTTGTCCAGCTGACCTGGGCAGTCTTCATGGATGGAGAGTTCACAGTCTGTGTGGTTAACCTGTGAAGAATGGGTCTGTGTGAATAATTTTTCCCTGTAGCTAGCTGAAATCTCTCGTTGGCTCTTTTTCCTTGCTCTGCATCTTTGAGAAAAGCCTAATTTTGTCTTCCTTATAGCTACCCTTCAGGCAGTTGAACACAGCAAACGGGTCTCCTCCTAGCCTTCTCTTTTTCAGGCTAAAGAAACCTCATTTCCTAAGCCATTCTTTGTTGATAATGGGATCCAGAATCACAGCCGCACCTTTGAGCATGACAATCCAGTAAATTTAATACTCGCCAAACAGTACACTCATCCAGTACATATATCCTCATTATGGCTGCAAGGATACTAAAGAAACTGCAAGCTTTCCTAAAGCTGATGTAAATTATTTAAATCCCACCCTACCCATGCTCACAGGCACTGCTGTTTCAACTTGGAAAAAAATCATTTTGGTCAGGGAAAATTTACCCCGATTTATTACACATGATTTATTCAGACTCTCTTCCCAATTACCTTGTCCCTCATGTGCCTGGAAATGGTTGTGACATATAATACTCTTTTATCAAGAATCCATGGAAAGTACCTAAAGAAGAAGCCTCTGGGGTCCAGCGCTGATCTATATGCTCCACAAAGAAGATTTCATACTCTTCACCACAGCAGAGATAAGAATAATAGAAGTGTTTGGGTTGGAAAGAACCTTAAAGGACCATCTAGTTCTAATCTGACTTTCATGGCCAGGGTTTTCATCCACTAAGAGTGTCATATGAAGTGGAATACCAAGAAGGGGCAAGCTGCATGACAAGCTGCAGTTTGACTTACAGTTTCTCAAGGAGTTCTGTACTCCACAGTTCAAGAGCTACAAGAAAAAAGGTATAATTTACAACACCCCCTTGCCTGGATCATTGATTTTTGTGAATACTGGCTTTGGATCTTGAATTCACTGTGCACTGGCATTGACATTAAGGCTGTTAAGTTCTCTAATATGTCTGGTTATTATAGTGCCTAAATTTGTCACTTTAGTCCTTTACTTTAGGGTTTGTGTCCCACATTTGTGCCCCACATTGATACTTTGGAAATCCACTGCGTGCTTCTTCTCACAGAGTAGGCAGACTTGAACATGACATGAACATTTATTTTAATGACGACAGGAGTAGTTTGAGGCTGGAGTCGGGAAGATCTGACATAAGTGTGCCTAAGAAAATTTGCAGCCTTGAGTCAGACCCTCAGAATTCCCACACATTGTCAGGCAGAGAATACATCTCAAAAGCAGCAAATACAGACAGAAAAGATTTTAAAATAGCAAATAGGAAATTCAAAGAAAGTAGCAAGTCTTAGATACCACATATATTTTTGTTAGCAAGGTGACTTAATGCAGGAAGATGAAGCTCAGTTATTATGATTTATCTAAAAGAAGGCTAGGGAAAAATTTCTTGTTCTGAAAACTTACTCATGTCCTGGATTTGGTTTTGAAGTTCTCATGTTCTGCTCTTGCTCTGGATTTAGATCTTCACAATTAGAGACAGCTGCTTATGCAGAGCAAAAGACTCTGCATTTTAGAAATCCTTTTGTTAGTAAGAATATTCAGAGTATGTCAAAGTGATAAAATAATTCTAGAGGTACTTTCTGGCAAATGTGAATGCCTGGACAGTAATCAGAGGAGACATGAGTACAGAGAGGTGTTTCTTCTTCTTTTCAGTGGTCTGGGCTTATTTGGGTTAAAGCTGAACAAAAAGAAGTGTTTTTTCTTTTTCCTCCTCTGCATTCTGTGAGTGATAAAACTTGAGCTGTGCTGCCAAAATAATCACAGCTTAAAAAGCTGCTTTAAGGGATGAGGATTATCTCAATTATCACAGCTCTTCCAAAGGTATGAGCATAGAGGACATCAATCTGATAAGACAGAAATCCTTGTATGTTGTGTTCCCATATCTATAAATTCTATAATACACCCAGAGGTACCAATTCGAGTCACACTCATGCTGTGCCTTACCCATGTGAGTAAGAGATCAGGATAATTCTGTGTCCTGAAGCCATGGAATTATGATACCAAGACCAGACTATAAATTATCTGCCCCTTTATTGGAGGTTAACAAGGGTCAGCTGTGTTGCAGCTCTCCCATGGCAAAATGGACACCTTATCCTTCCTGAATCCTACAGATGCTTCTGGTGGCAAGCCAGTGTGTAGACAGCATGCAGAGTCATCCTTTTGCAGTACTGCAGCCATTAAATGGTGTGCACTGCAGTATTTCCTTTCCAGATCCGGGTACAGACTGTGCTGAAGGGACTATGAACAAGATGGATCTCACAGAGAGCTCAGCTGTTCCTGAGCATCCTGCACATCTCTAATTGCAACTGGAATGCTCCTTGATGTGCAGTGGAAAGATAAACACATTGCTGATACCCTGCCAGCAAACTGCACTGTTTCCCAGCTGAGGCATGTCTGCTTAATTGTATTACGTGTGCATGTCTTTCAGGCAGCATAAGAACACTTGACACTCTGTCTCCTCTGTTCAGATACTTACAGTATCTTCACAACACCTTCCTGTTCCTTCTGACTTCTGCCCCGTCTAATTAATTCTTGCACCCACTTAAAATCCCATTATGACCCTTCTATAAATACTTTGAAAATTAAATTTGTGGATGAAGTCACAATATGGTTTGTAGAGCTTGGAGGACCAGTGACTACAGGTGGCTGTAATATTTCTACCTTCCATGGGCTGGCAAAGCTCGGAAAGTTTGACCATCACACCAAGATCCTGAACAGGCTGAGATCGGCAGAAGCAGCATGGCAGGCTCACTCCACTCAGCAAGAAAGTTGGATCTTGTCTGCCTGTTGCATTTCTTCTGTTGTTACTCTTTTTCAATTAAATAACTATAATAATGGGAAATGACATAATTGGTTGATTTGGTTTCTGGAAACATAACACATGTGTCTTTTGACCCAAACAGACTAACAGAGCCAGCAGACAGCGGAAATGGCAACAAGAGACAGCATGCTGTATTAGACTGGAGTCAGGACAGAGTTGTTAAAAGTTTAAGGGCCAAGTAACTTCCTCCATGGCCTCAAAATATGTATGCTGGTGTTATTCTGATATCATTGGCAAATCCTTTGTGATCAGGTTCCTCAGTTATACAAGGCTGTCAAATTAAATATTAGACTAATTTACTAATCCTGTCTCTGTTTGGCATTGTCTGTCTGGTTCAATGCTGTAGTCCTGTTCTGGTGCTGTGTCTTCTGAGTAACAGGATGTTACCTTAGCCATTATAAAATGAGCTGGTTTTGAAAACAAAAAGAAGATAAAATAAGCTGAAGATTGCAATTTATAAAGCTGGGAAACCTGATGAAGACAACTGTCTTTTCAAAGATCAAGTACAGCTATTTGCAGCAAAATTGCAGGAAATAAGTAGGTTTTACTCTCACTTGTGTGGTGGTTCGGAGCAAGCATCCATGCTTGAATAGGGTTTTAAACAAGTGCATTTGCTACCTTTTCAGAGGCTGCTGAACTGGTTAGTAAGCTGAGGGGCAGTGTGGGAGCAACTGCTTAAAGCACCAACATTGTTCCCTTTGCCACTTACTCAGCCAACACCTTTCTCTCTCTCACTCTGCAAGGAAGGGGACAGGCACAGGATGGGAAAAAGAGAAGAAAAGCATACGTCATTAAAAATATAATGAGGTGAAACAAAGAGCACTTGAAAGTTGGGATCTGGCAGACAGGCCAAACTCTTGAAGCAGCAGAAAGCATTATTGATAGGTGATATCAATAATAAATGTGAATAGGAGGTAAGAAACAGTGAGGAGGTTGAGAGTGCAGATCTGTACTTAAAGAAGAGGGATGGAACATACTTGGGCTAATGAGACAGTGGCTGCTGCACTAAGGGCAGGGGGCTACTTGCTTCATCTTCTCTTTTGGCCTTGCAAATGCAGGAAGGAAGTGGGAAGATTATGGGATCTTCCTTTCTTGTGCTCCTGCTG
>NW_008239050.1:1257599-1263036 GCF_000691975.1 Corvus brachyrhynchos | reverse complement strand
CTGCTGAACTGTGGTCAAGTAATTAATTTAGTACCAGCTCTTTTAGAGCAAAGGCAATGCTAAAGTCTGCAAGAGCAGAAGGTGGAAGAGAAAAGTCAAATTGTAGGTCTGGAGATGCAGTCACAGCACCAGCTCTGTAGGGAAGTGCTGCAGTTCATGTTCAGGAGAGGAGCGTAGGGTGGTTCTTGGTTAGGTCCAAAGCATGCACATCCATCTTAACCAGAAGGCAACGTTTGGATGTTTCCTTCAAGCAGGGCAACCAAACCATCTCTTTTTTTGTCCTGTCTTCCATGTTTATGCTAAGTACATTCTAGTACATCTCAAATTATTGTTCATGCAAAGGTAAAAGAAGATTATTCTCAGTACTGGCCAACTAAGATTCACAATACTATACTGACAAGAAATTGTTCTATCTAGTCAGATAGAACTTGATCTTGTTGCTATTGGCTCTTGCAGAGCTGAGGAACCAGTGCCCATAGTTATCTTCACACGTCATCTCAGTGCACTTCATCAAGTATCACACATCTTTTAGGAGCATCTCTGGAATTCCTGAGTGTTCCAAAGATAAAAAATGTCTGTCAGGGTCGTCTCCCCCCCGCCATGTGGTCCTGGGAGAGGGGCCCTGGGGGGGAGGCACAGGGTTTCCCTGCCCCTGGTCAGCCTCGTTCCCCACTGGTTGTTTTGTGTTCCCCTGCGCGGGCAAAGGACCCTCGGGTCCCGTGATTGCCTCAGTTCCTCGGCAGAGCCCCGGCCATGCGGCTGGGGAAATAAACATCTCTGAAACATCAAGAATCAGTCCATATATATTTCTTTTCCACGGGCCTCGTTGTTTGATATGCGTGTTACAGTAATCCCCACTGTAGTAAATGTCCCTGGAAATCTCACGTGATTTTCACTAAGGATTTCACAATCTCCTCTCAGGATGGTAAGGTAATGAGTAGGTTGCTATTCTTGTCTTGGTTTTGTGTTTCCAAACAGGAACGTGAAAACAAAATTACATATTGGCTGATGTCTTCTTCAGAACTCCCCAGAAAGCAGGACTGAAAACCAGAATATTGGTATATTAGGAGAAATTGTTCTAACACTTTAGTGTGTCACTGCTATTTAACTAACTCTTTTGCTTTTTCCTGCTTTTTTCCAAGCAACACTGACCCTTCTCCCCGACCCCAGATCACAGGATATTCTGAATACAAAGGGACACACAAGGATCATCAAGTCCAGCTCTTAAGTGAATGGCCCATAGGAGGATTAAATCCACAAACCTGGGTGTTATGAGCACATCTCAGGGTCATTCACCTGGTGAGTGCTGACGATGTAAGTTCTTAAACATAGACTGGGTGTACCCATCGGTCTCAGACAGTCTTTGACAATTAAGGCTGAGTTCTCCTCAGTATAAGTGCAAGGCACATCAAGAAAGCGGGATCTGAAAATATAATCAATCTTCCTAAAGACTAAAACAATTAGAAGTGATAGGAATATATAAAGAAATAAAAATTTGATTCCAGCAGCTGTTGTAAACAGATACTCTTTTCCAAACAAACATACTAAACTCACATATTTTTAATATATGTTTAATTTAAGATATATTAATTGAGATTTCTGCCTTTCCTGTTTTCTTTATCCTTAGACTCAGGTGGGAAAAGTTTGATATAAGCCCTTAGCACATGCTATTCTTTTCTGTTTACAGAGTATTTGCAACTGGATATCCTTCAGGGGAGTTTTCTAGGGTGTAATTTCCATGAAACTAGGGAGAAATGGAATTATTTCCTGTCTCAAACTAAACTGAATTTATCTGGTACGAAAATCTCAGTTGTTTCTTAGTGTTGCCTCCAGGTGTTGCAGTACTCTCTCCTACTTGTGAGGGCTCATTTTCACCCTTGAGAACTTCAGATAAGTTACCCCAGAGAAGAATTAGGTTATGTAGGTTTTAAACAATGATTTAGAGCCTAGTGCCTAGAATAAAGGGCAGTAAACCCCTGCAAAATCATTTAGTCTGGGCACCAGTGAGTGCAGTGTTGTTCCTTTTAGATATCATTAAGTGCACATTATGTAGTGTCCATCCCCCAAGAGCATCCTCCACAGTCCAAGTGCCTGCACTGCCCAGGAGCATTTCTCGACACTCACTGTACCACTTGTCTCACTTAATATCATCCCATTACTCTTAGTTATGGCCCCTTGATTCACTTTTTTAAATCCTCACATTTTGGCTGCATAAACCTGCCATACATTTAGAGGCAGATTCATGTTGTGTTAACCAACACACAAAAAGCACAGCACACACTTTGCAGTGGACAGTGTCCTCATTTCAGGTTGTGAAAAGACGTAAAGGATAAACCTTAACAGATTGGCTACAGGTGGTGTAATGAACTGAGCCTTGGGTGCAGTTCCTCTGATCCCAAAATACACATCTGAAGAAACTGGGTAAGTTATGTAAAAGTCCACACTACAGATACTTAAACCAAGGTGATACAGGACAAGGAGGAAGTTTCAGTTTAACTGAAAGAAGCCAGGTTTAGATTAGATATTAGGAAGAAATTTTTTTACAGTGAGGGTGGTGAGGCCTGGCACAGTTTGCCTGGAGAAGCTATGGATGCTATGAATGTGTTCATGGCAGGCTGGATGGGGCATGGAGCAACCTGGTCTAGTGGAAGATGTCCCTGCCCATGGCAGGGGTGTTGGAACAAGATGATGTTTAAGGTTCCTTCCAACACAAACCCTTCTATGATTCTGTGATATGTATTTCACTTCAGGTCACTGCAACAAATCATACAAATAAATGTCAGCTGTCTCAGGGGTTGAATCCTCTCCAGCACTGAGAAAAGCAGAGCACAGAGAAAAGGTCAACCGCACCTCATCCCTCCCCATTGTCACCACTGCATAGCCTGGATTGTCACCCCCATCATTTCATAGTTGTGTCATCATTCTACCAGTTGCTTTGTGTTCTAATTCCAGCCTGAAAGTGTCCCCCTGTTACTTTTCCTGTGAACTCCATGTATCCCCTGGGCCACAGTATTAAAGGGACAATATGAACAACTTGCCTGGTCTATCTTTGGGGCACCCTTCTTTATAAAGCCCCAACTGCAGGTTTGATGAACACTCAGTGGTGCTTTCCCATATAAGTGTATGTGTACAGGCATGAGTTTAGGCATTCTTTCATCTTAATTTGATACAATAATTAGTAAAGAAAGGAAGAAAGTTAAGCACCCATGTTTCATATCTTACAGTGGGGAGTTAAGTACTCAGACCTGTATTGTACTCTTGTTAGCAAAATGGAGAAAATAAACTGTTTTTTCTGACACTGTTTGAGTCATATTTTTTCCCTCTAGCTGAGCTTTTTTTGTGACTGTTATCTATATCTTCAAGTGGAAGCATGTGTTATTGTGGACAGCCAGAACCAAATGTTTCAGTATTGCTGTAGTGTGTTTGCCATCCCTCTCTGACTTCAGCCTATGTATAGATTACAGCATTTGCTACCATAATGGAATTTTAAAAGTAACTTACTGCTTGCTGAAGGTCAAAAGGAGAAAAGGTCTTTCTATGGCAGTTACTTTTCCCATCATTTAAAAAGAAATATTCAGATCATGTTACTTAAAAATTCCCACCCCCAATATTTCTTTTTTTCACTTCTTGCCAATTGTACTTTGCCAGGGAGTTGCCTCAGATATTGTTAAGAACTGTGTGTTGTACTGTTCATCTGACCTGTAGGTGAAAAGAAGTTCTCATCAGAGAAAACAACCTGCTTTTCTGTAAGAAAACATTTTCCTTAATGGGAAAAAAAAAGGTGATACTGGAGCAAACAAGTATTTTCAAGAACATATTGGATTTTTTTCTACAATCAAGAAAGTATCATTTTAGAAATGGAAAGTTTCATCTGTCAGCCTTCTGGCTAGCAAATGTTATATTAATCCTGACTTCAGGTGGACACTGTGACAGTGACTCCACCCTTGATAAACCATTTAGTGTCTATTCATTCTAGTAAAGAATCTTCAGACTCTCATTCCACTGTGATGTGGCTTTAGCTAATAAATCAGTCCTCTCTACCCTCACTTCACCACATTAATATTGATTATTTGGAGGTAAGGAGTCCCAAGGAGTGGAAGTGGATACGCCTCATTGCCTTGAACAATTCTTTTTCCTCTATTGGGACAGTACAAGGTAAACTAAGTGTGCTTGCAGACACTAGATAATGTTAACGTACTCGGTATTGATAGAGTGAAATAACACGAGTAACTTCAGCTTTGCTTAAAACAAAACATTAATTTTCCAAGGCCACTAGGATTTATGCAGCTGGTCGGTGTAACACATACAATCTTTGCTTTTAAATATGCAACATTTGCGTTTTTAAACAGGAGGCAGGATTTTATTGCCAGATGAAAGACAAAAGGGGATTTTAATTCATTGCTTATGCTCTCAGGCTCTTGTCTGCCTTTAATCTAAGTCCCTGCTCAATTTTGTGGGTAAGAATATGCCTTTTCTACTAGGAAATAATAAAGACCAACTTTATTCCCCTGTGATCCTCTGGCTTTGTAAAAATGCATAGGAAATCTGTAAGTCCAAAGCTGTACTTTTGTATATGTTTCAAAAAAACCCCACTTTGTGTCAACTGTTCTCATTTCACTGGGCTAGAGTTAGTAATACTGTTATTATGTGGTACAGTGCCATGTTTTGGATTTAATATAAGAATAATGTTGATAATAAACCGATGTTTTGGTTGTTGCTCAGTAGTTCCACTCTAAATTAAGGACTTTGCACTGTCTCATGCTCTGCCAGGGAGCAGCTGCACCAGAAGCCCAGAGGGAGCAAGGCCAGGACAAGTGGCCTGAACTGGTCAAAGGGATATTCCACACCACAGAATGTCATGCCCAGTATATGAACTGGCCATGAGGGGACAATTGCTGCTGGTGGACAGGCTAGGCAGCAGTCAATGTCTGCTGAACAATTTTTATTGTGCATCACTTGTTTCTCTTGGGTTTTATTCCTCTCTCTCTCCTTCTTCTCCTTCTCCTTCTCTTCTCCTTCTCCTTCTCCTTCTCCTTCTCCTTCTCCTTCTCCTTCTCCTTCTCCTTCTCCTTCTCCTTCTCCTTCTCCTTCTCCTTCTCCTTCTCCTTCTCCTTCTCCTTCTCCTTCTCCTTCTCCTTCTCCTTCTCCTTCTCCTTCTCCTTCTCCTTCTCCTTCTCCTTCTCCTTCTTTTCTTCTTTCTTCTTCTTTCTTTCTTCTTTCTTCTTTCTTCTTCCTTTATTTCAATTATTAAACTGTTCTTATCTCAACCCATGAGTTTTATCTTTTTTTTTTTTTCCAATTTTCCTCCCAATCCCACTGCAGGTGGAGAGGAGTGAGCAAGGTGCTTCATAGTACTTAGTCGCCAGCTGGGGTTAAACCCTGACAACATAAAAAAAAAAAAAAAAAAAAAAAAGGAAACAAGGGAAACACCCCTTTA
>NW_008239050.1:1225244-1257405 GCF_000691975.1 Corvus brachyrhynchos | reverse complement strand
CACTTGTTTCTCTTGGTTTTTATTCCTCTCTCTCTCCTCCTTCTCCTCCTCCTCCTCTTCTCCTTCTCCTTCTCCTTCTCCTTCTCCTTCTCCTTCTCCTTCTTTTCTTCTTTCTTCTTCTTTCTTTCTTCTTTCTTCTTTCTTCTTCCTTTATTTCAATTATTAAACTGTTCTTATCTCAACCCACGAGTTTTATCTTTTTTTTTTTTTCCAATTTTCCTCCCAATCCCACTGCAGGTGGAGAGGAGTGAGCAAGGTGCTTCATAGTACTTAGTCGCCAGCTGGGGTTAAACCCTGACCAAAAAAAAAAAAAAAAAAAAAAAAAAGGCAATGAGGGAAACTCCACTTTCACTTGCATCCATTTGCATTCTCTGGGAAATTATAACAGACATGTTGGATGAATCAGTGGATATTTTACAACAGACTGGACCTCTGCTAGCTGGAAACACAGATGGTATTTGAGCCACAAGGCTTTCTTGATCCTGAGACAGATTTGGAGTTCCTGCAGTCTATAGCATGGATTCCTCTCACAGTCCTCCTGCCTTTGGTGCATGAGGAGCATCTCCCACGCTGTGATGGGAAACTCGGAGGAAACTGCTAGTGCAGAATGTAGGTGAATCTAATGACAGGTTGGTGATGGCTGCACATCTGCAATTCATCCTAGCAGGGGTCACAGCACAGCAGGCTGCTGGGAGGCAGGGAAGGCATTGCCACGCAGGGTTGATGTTGCCACATCGCCATTTCCCTCCTGGTCCCACTGATTTGCTGCAGGACTCTGTGTGACTCACCTGAACTTAAGAGTTTACCCATCTGTAACTCCAGCATAGTAATAAATTGTGTAGAAATTGAATTCCAGCAAATTTGGCTCTGCTTTTCTCCTTGCACTCTGATCCTAATTTCTACAAATGTGTTTCTAGTTCATAAATACTCATGGAATAGCTCATGTAAGCAAATTTTGTCTGCACATTATTCATGCTCTGTTTGCTTCGATTGTGCAAGTTCCTGTGTACGTTACTTATGGTGGGTGAATGGTCATAGAAGTCACATACTGTTACTTCTGGTACCTGACTGGGTGACTGAGTTTTTTAGACAGGAATATAAAAAATGACAAACTATGGAGAATGAACAGCAAGTAATAAACAACAAAATATACAGAGTGAATATTTGGAGTAATAATTATTTGTGCTGAAAATCATGAAACTTTTAGGATTTGCCAGTGTTCTCTCTTCCAAACAAACTGGTATTCAGTTGAAAGCTCATGAATGATATATAATCTGATCTCACAAATAATGACAGTTCAAACCTCAATTAAACAAGCTTCACAAAACCCCTGGGAGATAGACAGCTATAACTAAATATTTAGTTTTATTACTAAAACTGATATGTGAATATTTTCACGAAGAAGTTTGGCATTTGAGGGGAATTTTAATACCATTGAAAGAAAAACACTATTGCAAATGAGTGAAAAACACCATTATTATATTTGTCAGATTCCAGCATTCAAGAAAATTAGATGAAGGATACTCAAGATGCCAGCTCTGGTGGACTGATTAAGGAAAACAACATCATTTACTTGTGGCAGGCCAGCCCTGAGCGTCTTCTAGACTCAGTGAATTCTAGAGTTACTTGACAGTCTGCCAACCCACAGAGAAAATGCCAAAAACTCCTCCTCACCATGTGTGAATTAAATCATGACTAAGTATAGACTCAAACACAGGTAACCGGCACATATTCAGCCTGTCAGGAGAGAACAAGACCTGATTTCTGTTTCAGGAGTTACAAATTTATAAGTAGACCTTACAGAATTCATTATTTTCTATTTATGCTAAGGTAACACCACTCTTCAGGGTCATGGAAATGGTGAAGGCATCATGATGTCTCTCTGATGGGCCAGTTCATACCTGTATAGTGCTGGTAGCTCAAGTCCTAATCACAGTCACATTTGTCTGATTCCACATGTGCCTCAGGTGTCCACAGGAGAAACCCCACAGCATGAGTTGGGGCTGCAGAACATGATGCTTATCTGAGAGGACTTGCATTCAAAGCATAAAATTTATAGGAGCTCAGTTTTTAGGAGTTCACTTTTTATCATATTTCACTACTGTAGGGTTTGAAGTGATGAAGGACGGATTGCATAGTAAATTAAATCTTCCTGTAATCCTTCCAGTAGTCCTTATGTTGGAGCACCTTGGATACCAACCTGCTATACTCTTACCATATACTTTTTTCATGGAAAGTAGTGGGGAATTTCATGACCCAACAGTTCCTCAGAGGACAAAAGTCCTATAAGGCACCACAATTCTTCAAGATGGCTTTGGACACTGAGTGCTCAAATGCAAGTATGAACTGCACTTTTGTTTGGGTGCTCAGTGAGGAGAGAGAGAACACAAACACTTGATGGACAGAAGGTAGTGAATAATATCAAGAGTGAAGCTGTTCATGCCAGTGTTAATCTGAACTAAACCAGTGTTTATACTGATAGGAACAGGATCTGGATTAAGCATGTTTTCTCTACAGCTTTCCATCTTTTTCCTCCTGCTAATCAAAGACTACTTCTCTGTGCTGCCGCATTAACAACCTTCCCCCCAAAACCCAAGGAACAGTTTCTGCAGCCTAATATTTGCCAAAAAAACAAGGATATAACCCTTGGATTAGCTAAATGACTTGTTAAACTAGATCAAGAAAATCTTGCTGGCCTCCCAGAGCCAACAGCAGTTCACTTTTGGATGCACTGACTGCTCTCATGAGCTGGCTCTCCCTTTTCCCTCTTTCCCCAGTAGGTAAGCACACTTAACAGCCTTCAAAGCACCCAGACTTCTCCTTTCTTTCCTTTTGTAGGTAATGCTCCCCTCTCTCAAAATAGGAAAAAAGCTGCGGTAAGTTTCTATTAAGCCAACACAGCCCTTCTTTAAATCTCAAGGCATCGGTGCTCCTACCCTCTTGAACCTTTCATACTTGTAAGATCTTGTGTTTTTCACTTTTCTTTTACAGCTGGAGTTTCTGAAAACTTATTCTTTTTTTTCTGCCTCCTGCCTGGAGACATTTTTCTTCTCAGAATGTTTAAATTCCCTTGTACTGCAGGGTAAAGGAGCTGATGCATGTTTGAAACTTAATCAGGATATTGTCAGGCTTCTTCCCCAGTCCAACATGTACTAGGGAAAAAAGGCTTAGAAATGACAGAAAAATCTGTGGCATGGTACATGGCAAGAAAGCACCTTGTGCTTCCAGGGCCACACTGGGAGTTAGACCCTACAGAGGTCTAGTCCTTTCTCTGGCATTGATTTCTGGTCTGACCTTTGGCCAGTCATTAAGTCACTGATTTTCAAAGGTGCTGAATGACTGCCAGTAGGTAAAATCCTTTCTTTTGTAACTGAGGTCAGTAAGAGCTTGGCAGCTGGAAGCCAGGATTTCATCTACTCACTTCAGTAGCAGCTTTGGGTGTTTCAAGAATCATAGCTGGGGAAGGCAGACTAGACTAGGGGAAAGGTTAAGTCAAAACCAAGTTGGAAGCAGTTTTAGCTGTGCTTAGTTACTTCAAGGTATGGTTCTGGCCCAAATGTTGTCAGACAGATTAGTGGCTGATCCAACAAAGTAATCAATTACTTGTCAGTAAAAGTTGTTCTGTGGAGTGAATGATTGATTCTAAGTGAAATACAGGAGCTTAGCACCTGATGTAGGCCTTGTTAACAGGGGAGATTAAGAATTATCCGATGATGTCACACCACAAAATGAGGCCATACGAAGTGGCATGTGCTCCTGTGTCTTTGGTGGATGTCTGACACAGTTTTCCAGTGTGGATACAGTATCATCTGTTAGGGAATGGATTGCACATTGAAATCGAAAACAAGGTAAAGTACCTGGAGTATTCCATGGAAGCTGTCACTGAAATCTAATTTAAAAGAGTAATTCAGTTGAAAGCTCAACTTCACATTTTTCTGCAGTCAAATATTGTTTATCTACGCCTACCTCCTCTTACATGCATGGAGCTGTGAAATTACCCTCAAGAAAAAACAATACAAACCACAGCAGGCTCAAATCCTGTAACTTAGCATCTTGTATTTAGTGCCAGAATAATGCTTAATCCAGCCAAACATATGAATAGGTATGCTTATCTGTAAGCTTCTCTGACGTTAAAATGACTGCATATCCTGAGAGCAAAGAATAAAAGAAACTGCATTTCTGGATGAAAGCTGAATGGAACTGAGCTACAAGCAAGGAGAGGGGACTTTATAATTGACTTGTGTACACTCAACAATGCTAAAGAATGGACATAACAAAAGGACTGCCCAACACAGCAGCTGGGCTGTTTGCAATAAACTTGCTCAAGTACTTCCTGCTACACACCAAAGGTTAGGAGCTTTGGAGTATTGTGAAGCAAATCTCCACTGGCATAAATTGTCATAGGTCCAGTGACTTCAGTGTTGCTAAAATGGTTATGTTAGTAAAGAATTAGACCCTACCTGCTTGCCTAATGTTTCATTTTAGAGAAATCAGGCAGAGCCTTCACAAACTGCAGAAATAAGAACACTTCCTGCATCCACATTTAAATGCATCTTTTTTGCCTCTGCCCAGTTATAAATAGAACTGGTTTTGAACAGTTTGAATAGTATGACCATTTTTCATTCACATTGCTTGTCAATTAAAAAAATAGCCTTTCATTTTTTCCCCCCAGATATTCTAGCCCTGTTGATGTTTTGATTTGTTTGGGTTTTATTTCATCATGCTCTCTCAAACAAAAATAAAAGAAACCTCTCCTCAACACGGACTTTTTTGTTTCATCTCTGCAAAGTGAAAAGCTTTTTTGTTTTTCTCAAACACTTAGTTTTTCTCATCATCATGAAATGATGCAGGGCATTTTCCTATGCTTTCATAATCAGACAGATCACAAACATAATTCCAAAAGGGATTGAATGTTTAGATAGACGACTAGGCCTAGGCTAATTTAATCATTAGCAATTGATGATTTAAACTGGCAATTTCTAGTGGGGATGTTAGTTCATGTCAGATATCAGGAGAAAAACCAACTATGTGATGTGATTCTGGCTGAGGTGAAGTTATCTTCCTTGGTGCCTAGAGGCCTGGAAGCCCCAGATATAAAGCAGCAGAGAAGGGGGATGATGGATCTGACCCTGAATAACATTTCAGATCAATTCTTTGTAAGGTTTTTGTTTTTTAAAAAGCTAAACGGCCTTATCTTCTGACCAGCTCTAATTGCAAGTATCAGTTGTGTTCAGAGAAGAATCTGTTCTATAAACTCTTTTCTTCTAAAAACAGCTTTAGCAGCTCTGACTCCTTTTTCAAAGCTGACATTTCCTGTTTTGGTATCTATTTTTTCATCTTCCTCTTTGAGCTGTTCTTCACAATTTCATTGCTGGAAGAATCACAGCTTTTCCTTGCAGTTTCTCTAAGTCAGTGCCTCTCCTGATATGTCTTTATAATTATTGCTTGACCCTTATAATATGGGAAATATAGCAGGGAGTCACTTGGGAGAGTCTCTCCAGAGGAAACACAACTCCTGTGTCATGGAGAGGTGGGACAACAATCTCAATGAAATTGCATTGAGTGGAAGATGAGTGTGTGCACACAGCACTTGAAGATGCTGGAGGCAGAGGCATTCTCCATTTACCCCATCCTTCCTTGTCACCTCCCAGGCAAACACATCCCCTCTCAAATTCCCAGATTAGCAAGGTTGGGAGTACCAGGAAAATCTCCTTGCCTGTGGAGCTTTTTGTAGATTTTTTTAGGTTCAGCTTAGATTTTTCTCAGTCTTTTCCTTTCTGTCAACGAGAGGATATTTGGGATGAGTTTTCTCTCAATGCACCCAGATCAGATTTAACATTTTTGTCAACATAATTTGATTGTTTCTCTTTCCATGTTCCTATTCCATCAAGTTCATTGTATTATTTGCTTGACCACTCTGGAATCCATGATTCCTACCCTTTTAACACCACCTGGTGATTTTATTCCAGTGCCTTTATTCCCAGTTTCTGACCATATAAAATGGGGACCAATGCCATTTGCTCCACAACTGTAAAGGACAGTTTACCTAAACTCACACCCTTGGTCTTTGTCCTTCTTTACAATTCTTAGCAAGAATTCCAAGGGACATGTGTCCAGCAGCCTCAGAGGAAGCCACTGCTTGAGTCATTCAGAAAGCGTTGCACCATTTTTGGGAAATACGGCATTCACAGTTGACTCTTCAGTCCCATTGAGAGGAAAGGGTTGAAGATGGATATGTGTAGGAAGAGAGACTGGCAGGAGGCATTTGGGGGGGTTTTCACACTGGATGGAGTTATGAGGCATGAAAGCAAAGAGGAACTCAGTATCTAAAAGGAATATGGAAGAAGAGCTCTGTCATGTACCTCAATGACTGTCCTGGAGAGGAGCAGTTACACTCCAGTGGGAAAGGAGGAGGCTGGAGGCAGCAAACCCTTGGAGCCACAGAATGTGGAGACAGATGGGGAGACCCCCACTGGGAACAGCTGTCTCTGAAGGACTGTAGGCAGGGAAACAGCTCAGACCATGCTGGGGCTGTGAGGGACCAACCACAGCCCCATCCCTGCACCCTCAGGGGAGAGGAATTGGGAGTGAAGGGGGAAAGCTGGGTTTGGGAAAGGGGGTGGAAGGGAGGTGTTTTAACTTTTGTCTTTGTTTCTGGTTACCTGAATTTAATATAACTGATAATATATTGAGCCACTTTTCCCCAAGACAAGTCTGTTTTGCCCATGGTGGCAACTGGAAAGTGATTTCCCTATCTTTGTCTTAAACAAAGCGATTTTCCATCCTATTATTACCACTTGAGCAGGAGGGAGTGAGACAGCAACTGGACAGGAGCTTGGCCCTTGGGCAGCACTTTCCCACCAGTGTCATCTGTACTTAAAAGAAAAAGGTTGATTTACATTCCTCCAAAAGCCTCAAAGTCTCAAACTATGCAGTAAGCATCACCTCAGGCTATTAAAACAGGGAAAAGAAGAATTGAGGGGGCAGGGATTCAGTTTAGGGATGTGCAAATGGAAGGAGAAGCAAATGAGTTCAAAGGCTTGCCTGGTCCACCTAGGAGAGCTCAGCTCCTCTTCCAAACCCTCTGTCAGACAAACAGTGCCGGTCCATTCCAGGTAATTCTGCTTTACCTTCAAAAGCCAGTGTCTATTGCCATTGTCAATAAAATATGGAAGAAAAAAAAATTTGCTAAAATTGAGATGAGTTGGTTTGGCATAGATGTTAAAAATGTTCCTTAAAAATAAACCGTTCAGAAAATAGCATATATTTGCTTAATTCTGTTTATTCCACATCTGAAAGGACAATGTTTGCACTTTTCCAGCACAATGTATGTGAGAATATGTATCAAGTCATTAGATATGACTAGAGGTCATTATTCTGCTACTCAGAGACACTTCACATACTTCAGATGATATCTGAAATCATAAAATATCAATTTCAGCCACCAGGAGACTCCTCTTCATGGGCTGAAGGATGCAGATGCTTTCCCATGTCACTCAGTAGCATACTTGGAAAGAGGTCTCTGTGTTGGTACCCAGCAGTCTCAAGTATTTACACATCTGTAAGAGTAGGTGTGGGGTTAAGTCCCAGAACACATATTATGCAAGGCAAGTGATAGACCAAGACATATTTGTTTCCCAACTCCATAATTAGGCTCCCAAATGAGTGGCTGCTGATTGCTTAGCACTTTTTAAAGCCTGAAGGCTGCACTTCTGCAAAATTAATGAAAGTGGTTTCAGGGGAACTTTACAGCTTGCACAGAATCTGAAACATTGGAATTTTCTTCCTTCTAACCAAAAACCAAGATCTGGATCCACAGAAAGATAAATGCAAAAGTAATTCAAAGAAGCTAAAGAATCTTTAAATTTGAAGCATATAGGGCTCAAAAGAATAGTGGCTGACAAAATGTAAACCTAGATTTCAATGTCTAGATATCCAGAATATGACTTTAGTCAATGATTTTCTCATTTTGATTTATTTAGTCGTAAGTTTTTCATGGATATTGATCTTGAAAAATTTAAGTGGGTTTCTTTCTATCTCAGGACAGATAGAACAAAGTAGGAGACCTAAGCTGTTTCAGTTCGTTTTTCTTTCTTCTGCCAAGACAGTGTTGAAAATAAAAAACCCGGCATGTTTTGGTTTGTCATTCATTTATTTATTGTTTGACAGCTCCTGAAGTTAAGACCAATATTAACACAGGGGCTGCCAGACTGAATCAATCCAGCAATCTCTCTAATTCAGTTCTGCCTCCAGGGAAGCCCGGTGTTGGAATAGGAAGGTACAAAAAGACCTACAAGCAGGCAGGTAAGGAATAAGTTGGTTTCTTTTAAAATATAAGTTATAATAAGAAAGATAGCAGTGATATCTAGCAAGGGTTCATATAATCAGTAGAATTATCCTCTGCCTTTTTTTTTGTCACCAGTATTCCTGGAAATTAAGAGAAGGAATGCAAACATGAATGCCCAGTGCAAGTATCTCTGACCTTTGGAAATAATTGGATGTGGATCCAAACCTGGCAGCCCTATCATGTACTAAAGTCTCTTAAAATCATCCTATCCATCAGCCAGACAGGGTAAGAGAAACATGGAAGAAAAGGTCACATTAGCAAGAAGCAGCTGGCATGATTCCACAAGGTTCGTATTATTTAGTGGGACCAGTTTCTACTCTTCAAATTCCAAATCCATGCCAATATCTGGTGGCACAAACATGCACAGAATTTCACACTTTGATATGTACTGCATCAGGGTGACATTTCAGAAATGATATGCAAGGACTTACACTCACATGACTGTAAATAATAGTGGTCCAATTCCCCAGAGATGGCACTAAACTCCTGTTACATCCTCTGCAAACACTGCCACAAGGCACTGCAGATTGGCTCTGCAGTGTACACAAACATAAACCACCTTGCCTTAGTTGAAAGGCTAAAGCATTTATTAGAGGAAAGGATTATAATGATGCAGTTTAAACACTGTTAACTAAACACAAATTGATGGGGAAAAAAAATCAGCTTAGTAAGAGGTTACTTCTTCCTTCAGCATACTGACAGCAGTGCTTCTACCATTAAAGAAAAATCCATTTTGTGTCTCCACAGTTGTTTTCTTCTTGGGCTCTTAAGGAAAAGGGATTTCCCAAACCACTATAGATCACTCCTATAACCCAAAACATTCCTTCTATTTTTGAGCCAGTACATGAAGCATTGAATAATGAGCCACAAATCTGGCAGAAATCCATGGACAGTAGTATGGAGATAGCTCATCAGAATTTATGCCTGTATTACTGCTGGGGTGCAGATACTTGGAGGCCTTGTGGGAAGCTAGAATATCCATTTCAATGGGAATCTTGCATGCACAGAGCTAAGCCATCCTTCAGCCAGTTTGCACTCTGAACTGACAAGGTGTGAGAGGAGAAAGGGAAAAGTAGATCAGAAAAGCATAACAGAGACAGCAAATCTTCTAGGGGCTTGCTGGTATATCCCACTGCATTACTGCCCATCACCAAGGTCATCTATTACGTCTTTTTCCATCAATCCACAGACAGGAAAATCCTGAGTGCAGGGGGTTATCTCTGTATGGGAACTAGTTCTGTCCTCAGCTAGTGAGGACTGGTGATAAATGTCCCATATCTAAGAAGATCATATCAGGAAATATGATCTGAAACTTGAGATGTTCATCTGAACATCTCTGGTTTTCCAGAGGAGTTGTAGCCAAACTCAACTGTCTCAGAGTGTCCTTTGCAAAACTCCTTGATTTTGTCTTCCTGATCTGGTATTTTATGGACAGAACCATAGAATTGTATAGGTTGGAAAAGACCTCTAAGGCCATTGAGTACGAACATTAACTCAGCACCACCATGGCCACACTGAACCATGTCCCCAAGTGCCAATGACTGAAGATCAAAGGATCCAAATACTTAGAGGTCCCTCAGTGTGGATCTCCACAGAACCTTCCTGTTTCACCAGTCTTAAAGATCTCCTTCAGAGTGATAACTGCTCCATCACTGCAGACAGAGTAAAAAACCCTCAAAAATAATCTACAAATGCAATTTTTCATCAGTAGTACTCACATCACCTTCCTACACAGATTTTAACCCAATGTCTCTTAATAAGTAAAGACAGACCAAACAGAATTTTTTCTGCCATACACCCTGATAAACACCACCAATCCTCCTCACAGCAGCTTCCTGTTTAGATGAAACATCTAGTTTTTGTTTCCTTCAATTAAAAAAATTCTCCTCTTGCACTAGGCTATGGGGGTGGAGTAATGTGTATTCTCAAGGGGATTTTTCAAGATCAAGCTATAGACTTAAGGATTTTTTTTTGTTCTGTGGTGGTTTTTTTCCCTTTCCAAAATTTGATTGGAGACAAATTAGTCTCAGGAAATACTGACGTGTCTGAAGATACTTTTTAAGCAGAAAGAAAAATTCAACAGTCACATTGCTTGTTCTGAATCATTCGCTCAACTCTACTACTGACAACTTGGAGTTAATCCAAAGGTTCTGTGCTCCATATTGTGTTCAGAAGCAAATATTCTCTAAAGAAATTATTTTGCTTGTTAATAACTTATTTGCCTTCAGTAAGCAGCTACACATCTATAGAAATTATACCAAGTTTAAGATTCAGTAGGTAACAGCTTTAATGCAACATCATACATTACATTTTCAGATGAAGCAATCTGTCTCATCCTAATTCTGGGACTGCTAAGAAAATCCTTACTAAGTCTATAAATCACAGAGCAGCTTCAGTTACCTGTCACACAAAGGCTGGACTGGAGCTGCTTAAGTTCCTCCTTCCCAGCACTGCCAATGCACCTTAATAACAATTCCTAGGTAGAACTGAGAGAAATCACCAATCCTTTACTCTAAAACATGTATTTTTCATTATAAGAAGGTAGTTCTTCAAAACTTCTGGATAAGCAAAAAAAAGTGCTGCTTTGTTATTTGATAAGGGAAAAAGTGTATCTTGCAAGGTCCAGGTGCAACAAAATCATGAGTTTTAGTTTTAAAGGAATGGGGACTAAAGGAATGGGTTCTAAAGAAATGGGGTCTAAAGGAATGGGGAAAAGCTTTCCTGAAATGAAACATCCCAATGCTGCACAGCAGTCCCTTATCTTTTAGGACAATAAGCATCCTGTGACAATTCCTTTCAGGTTCCTCTATGTTGTGGGTGTATGTTGCTTCAGAGAGCAGTTTTGCTCACATTTTAAACCTGACCTCCATTCCTTGCATGTTCTTGAGAGATGGTTTAATATGAGGTGTTCCTGAGGTACCCAGAGTTATTTATATTTCAGAAAGTATTTTCCACCACAAAATAGGTTTATTAAACTAAGCCCAAATGCAAAATCATGGTCTGGCAAATTAAGCCCAGTGTTCTGAATCCATATCTCCATCTCTAATCAGCTGACTTTAGGCTAATCAGTAGAACAACTTCTTTGCTCCTCTCAGTGGAGCAACTTCACTTCTGATGTGTTACAGAAGTGACCCATCCTGTGCTGTAGAAATTAGATATTCACCAGCAAAGAACTGTGAATAAGGCTCAGTTCACCTAATTGTAGTCATCTCATTGAGTCTTCCAGGCATCTGTAGCAGAAAATGCATCCATTGGGGAAGGTCTAAACAGAAATAAAGGATTTGGCTGTCTCCATGTGCAGTTAATAGCTCCACAGATGGCTCCATCTAGGTAAAATAAAGATGGTGAAATACAGGAAACAAAATCTCTACCCTTATTTTCAAAGATGGTAATTAATATAAGGAAGGGATTAAAAAATGCTCAGTCTCTTTCAATTATAAACATGAAATCACTTCCCTTTTGGATTACTCTTTGCTAGTGCTGATTTCTATGATGGATGTACTCTGGCATATATGTACTGTACCATACTTTGGTAGCATTCTTTCCCTGACAAATCCACACTATGGAAAAAAAAAAGTTTATACACTTCTTTTCATGACAGTAGGAATATTTAATAAACAAAACCAATTCAAGTATAGATAGATAAGTAGATAGATAGATAGATAAATATAATATATGCATGACCTCTGTACAGCCTAGAGTCGCTCATTTACAGCTATATAATGAAATGGCTTTCAAGCTTCTGGGTTATTCCCTAAAAGAGAATGAAAAGTATAATTAGGGTTAATTTCTCATAAAACCTTTCTGGAATATTTTTATGTGCAAGATAATAGGTTACTTTCCAAAAAGGAAAATAAGGAAAGGTAAGGTAACAATGATAGTGGTGACTCGTGTCCTAGAAGACTTTTTCTAGGTCACTGTGAGAGGACAGGACATTACAGAGGCCAAAGAAACACTTTTAGGTTTCTTCAGGGACTCCCAGATGTGTCCTTCCAGAATGCCTCATTATATTCTTGCAGCACTATGTGCATGTGTGGAGGGTATCAAGGAACTGATACCATTGCTGGGAACTACTGAACAGCTTCTCACATCACATTGCTCATTCCCCCAGACAACAGCTCTGGTCTTATTCTCTGCTAATATCCTGAGTAGTCTGCTAAACACCTGCTACAGCATATGATTCAATTGTACTGTGTTAGCATTAAATCTGCAATGCCAGGGGGACATTGAAGATGTTTCTTTAAGACGTACCAGAAAGGAGAACTATGACACAATGCAACCTGCATCTCCAGGGTACTCTTTCAAGCCCTGACATAAGCACCTTCTCAAAATTTTTAGTGTTTTGAGTTCAGTAACATCTAGAGGCCACATCCAGAATATAAACAAGGGAGATGGTTTTCCTTACTCTGAGGCATTGTTAATGATTTCAGGCATTATTAAAAAGTCCCCAGCCCTGGATTGAATGGGGCTCTGAGTCTAGTGAAGGTGTCTCTGCCCATGGCAGAGGGCTAGGAACTAGATGGTCTTGAAGGTCCCTTCCAACCCAAATCATTATACAATTCTATGATTTTCCAGAGTCTTTCTTATTCAAGATAGAATTTTTATTTATTTCAATTTTATTTTGTTTTCAAACTCTCATTATTCCTTTATTCATAATGTCCTGACTACTTCTACTGGTACTGTTATGCTTCAAATAAATAATTAGCTTTAGTAAAATTTTATTCCATCCATAGTCTTCTGTTGATATCATGCCCTGTGAGAAACTATGTTGACTCTCCTTACTACAGTTTAAAAAAGGGAATATGTGGGAAGTATTATTATTTAGCTGGACAGATTATTCTTCATTTGTCATATATCTATTATATGTAGTTTAATTTGATCCCAAAAGTTAGATCCCAACTGAAAACTCCAAGTACTAATATAATGGATTTTGTAATCACAGCTCAAAGCTGTGTAAGTTTTTCAGCTTTATCTTTCTGGGATAAAATCTGGGCTTAACTGAAGTCAACTCCCTCTGAGTTTGTCAGAAAGACAGTGTCAATCCACAGAACAGTGCAGCAGGAGACAAGATGAAGTTGCCTGAACTCCTTTGTTCTCCTCTGTGAAAAATATCTCAACCAAGTAAGTTTTTCACTCCCAGGTGCTTAGAACACACCAGAGAGGAAGTGAATCACCTAGATCTACTTATCTGCTGTGTGTATTCAAGCTGAATCGTTTGAATTCTTTCCATAATACCTCTGATGCTTCCTTAAGACAAAAATCTCTCACACCCCTTGGAAAGTATTACAACACACCTCAGTGCAGTGCATCAGGAAGAGCCACTGTTTATGTCCTCCTAACAATGTAATTAAGCATCAGTAGGGACACCACAATTTTAGCAGGATTCTCAAGTATGATTACTCAAACACGGACGTTTCTAATTCAGGTGTTCAAATGCAGGTGTCAAAAGTAATTTCAGAAGTGTTGAGAGCCCCTAAGACATATGAAGTGGAATTTTTTTAGCTAAATGTGAATATTTATAGAGTTAGACTTTTATTTCTAAGCAAGTCACTCTAGGCTGTCTTTGCAGTCAGCAAAGAGTTAGTCTGTAGAGTTACTGTAGTTTGTGGCATGATTCATCTCACCCTCAGTGAAAGAGCTGCATTTGTTAGGATGAATCATGCACTAATCTCCATGGACTATACTGATCAGGTCACCACTGAATGTAATAAAAGCCCAGGCAAGTGGCAGTCACCTAATGTTAGGTCAGATGAATCATCTAACTAGCAGGCTTTCAGCCTAACCTTCCTGGGGCATTATTTGAGTTCCCCTTAATGCTCCACTAGAAACATTAAGGACCCTTAGTCCATCAGCAGAGATGAAGGTATGTCCACACTGATCCACCAGAAACAGGAGGTAAAAGAGATAATGGAGTTGTGTCTTTGACCAGGTGCAGGAAATGTGGAGGACTGTGAAGGCGCTCAGCTGACCTTGCTGTGGGTTTTATGGCTGGAGAAGCCACCTGCTGCCAGACCTCTACATTGATGAAAGGAAAGATCCTGCACACTGAACTTTGGTACTCATCACAGAAGTCTGTGACTTACCCTTCACCTCTGTGAAGCACTTCTTCGCTCTCTGGAGGAGCACCAGTTTTGTTTTGCAGCCTGTCTTTCAAAGAGACACTGTGGTCAGAAGGTGCAATGGCAGGAGAGTAAGGCTATGATGCTTAGCACCACAGCATCCACTCTGCTGAGAACATATATCAAAATGATGCATTGATAGTAAATTTAAATATTTGATTCTGAAAAAAGTCAAAAGGTCAGAAATTTCCTCCTGGGTTTTCTTCTAAAAGAGAATTCCTGAAAAAGAACCTGAAAAACCTGATCTGCAAAGCATTTCAAGTCACAGTGTGTTCTGACAGAAAAAGTTATCATCAAGCTTTTACTGATCTCTTTTGATGTTTGCATACTTGTATATCTCTCTTCTTAATATGTAAGCTTGTTAAATTATTATAAGTTAAAATTAATGTTATTGTTAAGGACAAACAGACCTCCCTCAGGTAGGCTGGCAGCATGCAAAGCCAGCTTTATTCTGGCCTATTTATGTAGCATTTTCATTTTGATTTATTATTGGCTGTGGCATTTAAGCAGGACATGTTCCAAGCAAGTCTGTGAGTGTGGACTTACTGCACTTAGAAAGAGCAGGTGGAGAAAGGAAACAGTAAAATTTGTCACCACCTAAGTTAATTCAGAAGGGAGATCTGCAGTTTCTGAATACTCTACTCATACAAGGAATCCAGTCTCTGAGATTAATGATTTCAAATACTTCTATGGATATCAGACATCTAAGAAAAGACCTCACTAGGAAATAGAACTGCTGGGATAACACATAAGCTCTGTAAAGGAGGAAATACATAATTCTGAAGAAGACTTGAAAGGATCAGAGGCTTGATGTCCTTCATCTTAGTGCTTCAGGTTTTGTGAAAAACTGAAGAAAATAATTCTGCACTGGAAACATAATTGGAGGTACCACCTAGCAAAAATGCCCTTGAAGTGTAAGGGTTTCCAAAGGATCCCATTGATGCCTGGACCAGGATAAAGTTAACAGTTCATTTTTGTAGTTCTTCCATACATGCTGCATATCTACATGGCAAACTGATATTATGAGCTCACATCAAGAGTGAGAGTGAATATTGAGCTCTGAGCCAGTTCTGGCATCAGGGCAGAATGAACAACAGTCAGGTAAGAACGACATATCTGAGGTTCCATTCTGCTGCTGGTTTTCCCACATTACAAACCCTGGCACAGCTGCCCCGATACAAACCACCAGCACAGGCTGGTGGCACAACTCCTGCTGGTACAAAGTTTACAGCTGCAGTGGCTTCAGTCATTGCTGCTTTACTGGTATTTTGAAGTGGTGCAGTTTAATGAACTGATGGCAGCCAGCTGCTAATACCAGGGCAGAGCTCTAACATGAGCAGCACCTTCCTTTGGAAACAATGCAAAAAAAGTAATTTGAAAATAAAAGCTGCATTGATGAAAGAACACCCAGTAAGTCATCAGTATGTTCTTCCCACTCATGAGTTTGCACTTTGTTTTTGCAGGCAAAGCTCCTGCTTTTAAAATCAGGGTTCATCTCATCAATTAAGTCCTTTCGGTCTTAGATCTATGCTTCCTGGGGTGTTTTTGGACAGCAGCAGCCAATCTTCGAACAGAAAATTCAGATGATATTTTGCTTAGGGTAAACATCTAAGACTCAGGATGCATAAACTCAATTTATACGAACAAATTATGCTTGTTTAGAGCTCTTCACTGTCACTGGAACACCTTGGCATGGAAAGGACTACTCTAAAATGTCCAAACCACCTCACTCTCTCACCCTCCAGTAAAGTGTAGCTGCATAGAAACTGCTTATTGGGAATGGTTACTTGCCTGTGCTAATTACTGAGCTGTGAAAGGAACAGTTTGGGACAGCGCTGGTTGGCTAAAAGAACACCAGGAACAATGCCAACAATTTAAAAAGGTATGCAATTGAGTTTCAGCACTGAAGGACAGTTCCTGGTTCCGTTTAATTCGCTGGCATAGACATAGTCCCAAGTACTCAATTCCTGGTGCACATAGGTTTGTGTGTCACAGACTGCCTTGGCTGGAAGGAGGCTCTGGGGAACTCCAGGCCTGCCAGCCAGACCTCAGTGTCAGGGAAGGTCATGGAGCAGATCATCCTCAGTGTGATCCTGCCGCACATACAGGACAACAAGGGGATCAGCAAGCATCAGTTCATGAAAGGCAAGTCCTGCCTGAACAAACATGATCTCCTCCTATTACAAGGTGACCTGCTTAGGTGGATGAGGCAAAGGTTGTGGAAGTGTCTGCCTGGAGTTTAGTAAAGCCTTTGACACCATTTCCCAAAGAGTTTTCCTAGAGAAGCTGGCTTCTGATGGCTTCAATGGATGCACTCTTTATCGGGTTAAAAAATTGCTGGATGGCTGAGCCAGAGAGTGGTGGTGAATGGAATTAAATCCAGAAGACAGACAACCACTACTGGGGCCCAGGGCTCAGTATTGGGTCCAGTCGTGATTAATATCATTGTTTATTCAGATGAGGTGATTTGGCGCACTCTCAGAGAGTTCACAGATGGCACCAAGGTGGGTGGGAGTACCAACATGCTGGAGGGTAGGAAGGCTCTGCCGGGGGATGTGGACAGACTGGATCAATGGTGTGAGGCCAGTGGGATGAGGTTCAAGAAGACCAAGGACTGGGTCCTGCCTTGGGTCATGACAAGCCCCTGTAGTGCTCCAGGCTGGGGACAGAGTGGCTGGAAAGCAAATAGGAGCCACCATGCGCCCAGGTGGGCAAGAAGGCCAGTGGCATCCTGGCCTTCTGTGTCAGCAATAGTGTGGCCAGCAGGACCAGTGCGGTGATTGTCCCTCTGTGCTGGGCACTGGGGAGGCCTTCAGTATCAGAAAGTTTAGAATAAAATTCTGAAAATTGTATGTTGAATGTGAAGTTCATTTGACCTTGTTTCATGCTGACAAATGCTTAGACACTTCTGTTAATCTATCATTTAAGAGTTATCTTCCTATACACTCTGCAGTCACCTCTGCAAGACAAAATGTTCGCCCAAGCATGATCTTCTAGAAACTACTTCGCACATAATTTCTGCTTGTAAATAATAAATATAATACTACTGGGTGGAACTACTCAGAGAAGTAAGCTCTGAAATTGGTAATAAGTGTTTGCAGTTTCACACTTAAATCTTTGTAAGATTGAATATGTCATTCACACTAGAACAGACATCTACGTCTCCGGGGGCTGAGTGATATAAATGCAAAGCAGTTTATGGTTGGTTTTGTTCTTTTCCAGAAGGCTTCAATTTACTATTTCTCCTGGGAAGAAAAGAGCATTTTCAAAGGCATAAAAAATGTGTGGACGCACATCTCTCATTGACATCTTTGAAAGTCACCATTTAAGTACGATGATTTACTTAATAGCCATATTTTACTTGATTCTTTACCAATCAGCTTCATTAAATCCTTAAAAACATTTTTCCTTTAAGAATTAATTCTTACCAAAAAAAAAAAGGCCAGGGCATTTCAGTCACTACCTCTCAAAACACCACAGTTGCATTAATGTAAGCTCCACTGTTTTCAGCCACTACTACAGAACACCAAAATTTATTTTTATAAGGTTGCTAGGCAGTTAAACCACCTTGAAAGAAATTAACTATCTGTGTGAAAGCATGTACAACAAAGTTATTGATGGAATACCAAATAAAAAAAAGAATAAGTGAGAGCTAAATCCAGGGATATTTACTGGCGCTGTACTATTATATTCCAGCGACACTGACATTTCAGTCTGCAGTTTCCAACAGCCGCTGTGATATAATTTAAGCCCCAAAATCAAAACTGTCAGTGCTTTTGGACCCATGAGATGGGGGAAAAGTTGATTTTAAAGCAGCATTTTTCTTTCCTCCAACCTTCTATGTCTCACAAGTACACTGTAAGTTTCACATACTTTTCCTCCTGGAAAAAGACTTGCTCACTGCCTTTGATACAAAACTGTAGAACCACAAGAATAATTTAGGTGTAAAGGGACATTTAGAATTCATAGAATTGCTCTGGTTGGAAGGGATGTTCAAGATCATCTAGTTCCTACCCCTGAATTCACCAGTTCCATCTGTTCCAATCTCTTGTGCAAAGTGTGGCCAGTTTTGAAGCAGGATCTGACCTGGAAACCAGAAGCACCAGAAGTTCAGAAGGGTTATAAATCACATGAGCATTGTCCATTACAAATCTCCTAAGTCCCATAGGTTCTTTCTCCTTCTGACATACTGACTTTTTCCTCCTGTCTGTGCAGAGTCTGTGGAAATGTTCATTCTGAGGAAAGCAAGCAGGAAAAGGTTTTGCCATCTACTCTGTATCCCAGCCCCAAATTTATATACATTCACCATAAGACATGTTAAAAAAAATCCCCTTTCCCCAAGCCAATGAGTTCTCACAGTTCTTTTTTAAAACTTGAGCTAAGGGACCATTGCTGATATCTAGTATAATATTTGAAAATAAATCTACTAAAATCTGGCTGAAAAGCCAATAGAGGACTATTTTGAATACAACAGGAATGTTTTATGCAAAAAATATTTCAAAAATGGAAAAGATAGAAAGTTTAATTTATAGTATTGTTGTGACTTTTCTAATGAAAATTCTTTAATGAAAGCCAAACATTGAAAAGAGCTCAATACCAATGTTTTAAGTTAAATAAAACCTTAATTTCTAATTAATAATGTCCATTAACAAGTTTCATAATGAAAGCAAGAGCCAAGGTGTGGCGCCAGTCTAGAATGCAATCTTTGGGAATTTTGTCTCTGAATGTATCCTCAGGTCATGTTTTTAGATTTTTAGGTCCTCAGCTAGTTTTATGTTCCACAGAAGTCGGTGGAAAAAAGCATGATGATGATTCTGTGAAGGTAGTTCTACCTTTGGCTCTTGTTATTTAAAGAAAACTTTAAAAAGTGAGGGAAGCAATGAATGATGTATTTTGGTTTTTTTAATAATCCCAGGAGTTGAAGGTGTAAATCTTTTAAAGGGAAAACATCCCTCATGCAAGATGCAGGTTAAAATGAACAAAAAATTGGCAGCAGTTTGAGCTCAGAGTGCTGCATACACATTTTCCGGATACAGCTGAACAGATAAACCCAGCTCCTGCAGAATGAATAGGAGCTGGCACATAAGTACCTGTAAGAATCCACACCGCTGCCCGTGATAAAACATCTGGTTTATCAGCAGCAGCAGAACCAGTAGAATTAAGTAGTTAATACTTCAAAATGATAAAATGTAGCTGTAAATTCAACAGAGCTTTCTATTGGAGACCATGTGAGGACACCATAATAACAGCAAATTGATTCACCTAAACCTTTGCTTTGCATTTGCTGTAAGACAGCATTTTCAGTAAACTACTCCAGCTCTCCTCTGTGTTAATAACTACCTCACTGGCTGTTGAATGAGCCACACTTACAGACACAAGAAAAAAAGAAAAGAAGACATGAAGGAATGTATTCCTTGTTGGAGCTCCCATTTGTTGCAGCTTTATAATGATATAGAATTTGGGTCAATTTAATACAGCAGATCCATGTAGTGCCTTAATACTATTGTTTTTCTCCTTTACAGCCTGACGAGATATAAGTGATTGGAAAACTACTCCATTAAAACTAAATAAATGTATTTCCTCCTGGCTTTATTCTCTCATGTCCCTAAAATTACCCTGACTGGTTTCAGTCTCATGGGATAATTACCTGTGCAGATTTTATAAAGCTCATTGCCCTACTACCATGCATAACCACTACTGTGGTCAATGAAAAGAGGTTCTTTTTGCATAGACCCCTCCATAAGGATAGTATGTCACTTGTATAATAGCTCCAGACTCACAGGAGACCTGTGACAAGGTCTCTTCCCAAAGGCAACAAGCACAAGGATGCTCCATACCAGCTGCCTGACAGAGTTCAAGAAGTTTTGCACTATGCTCTCACACACATGGTGTGATTTTTGGGGTTGTCCTGTGCAGAGCGAGGAGAATGGTTGTGTTTGATGGTCCCTGTAGGACCACTCTAATTCAGGATATTCTATGGATCCATCTGTGGTTCCATCTGAGCCCCTACACTTGCACACATACACAATCAATGCATGTGCATACACTGCTCTCTTCCCACCAGCTGCCACTGCACACAGGCTTCTGCCCATCTTCTGCAGGAATTTGCAAATGAAGACTGATTTTTTTTTCTTTTTTTTTTTCTTCTTTTTTTTTTTTTTTCTTTCATGACACTCCTTAGCCACCCTCCCTGTTTGGACAGGCCACTGCCTTAGTAATGGTACAATTAGGATTTCATGCCAGCAGATGATTTCCCTGTTCCAGCTCTTGCTGGTCACTTCTGAGCCATTCTTGCAGCACTCAGTTCCTTGATGAGCTGTGAGTGGAGCAGTTGCAATCTAGCTTGTAACTGTGATCAAAGTTGCAGTATTTCTAAGGTTTTACAGATTTCACACAAATATTGATAGATGTAAAAATAAAATCAAAAAAGCTGAACTGTAAGCTTCACATTTCATGAGGTTTTTCTTCTAGTAATAAAACCACTTACCTGCATGTGAAAGGAGGTAAATTCCTTTCCTCAGAAATGGCCTTCTTTGGGTCTCAAAACCCCTAAATGCATTAGATGTAAGATTGAAAAAAAAAAAAAAAATGCAGACATCTCAGTCTTTGCTGCAAAATATTACCCTAAGGTAAAACTGATCCACTCTGCTTTCACAGAAGCCAGGACAGGTCAGACATTAATTCCCCAGGTATGAGGAAGATGGAGATTGCTGTGACAACATTCACAATATGCTCAGTTTTGTCTTTATATAGGTTATTATTTCTCTTTATGCTATGCACTGCAATCTTTTTTTAAAATGGGGCACCTACATCATGCAGAATCTGCACCCTTGGGGATAAGACCACCAGACCTCATCATCTGCATTCTCCGGTCCCTCACTGCAGTCAAAAGGCAAAGCAAGGCAGGATGAGAAGGAGGAGACTTTTTCTGTACCTCTGCCAGCTATAATAAAATGTGATCCGCCTCTCCTCACTCCTGGGTGATAACAAGGTGCTTGTAGATCTCCATCTTTCCACTTTCTGCTGCAGAGGGCACTGGCTTCACAGCTGTAAATCAGGACGGGCTCAGGGCCTGACTCCTTCTACCTCCCTGCCATGCCTCTTCTGCAATTCAGATCGATCACTTCAAGTGTCCATGGACCAGTTTGCTGCTCCAGATGCTGCCAAAGCAAATGAGTCACGGGCAAAATTAAGGACATTTGGTCACAGGTTTGTATGCTGAGCATGACACCATATGGTGTGGGATGTCCCTTGGGTCAGTCAGGGTCAGCTGTCCCAGCTGTGTCCCCTCCCAGCTCCTAGTGCACTCCCAGCCTCCTCTCTGCTGGGGTGGGGTGAGGAGCAGGAAAGCCTTTGGCTTCACTCAGCAATAACAAAAACATCCCAGCAATGTTTTGGTCACAAATCTAAAACATAGCCCATCCCAGCTACTATGAACAAAATTAAGTCTATCCCATCCAAAAACAGGGCACCTGGCCACATGTCTTTGCAAGTCATTAGTTTAAACAGACATATATTTATTCCAAATAAAAGCACCGTGCCTGGGATGGAGTAGCAATGTAGGAGCCATGCAGTGGCCCCTCTGTCACAAGCTTTCTGCAGGCATATCAATTCAGTTTGTAAAACAGCCGTCAAGCAGCCATAAATGCAAGCAAAGCAGTAAATTCCTTTTTTCGGATATAAAGGGAGGAGCTTTGTGAAAATACCACTGTGTACCTGATGCCCCCGTCTCTCCTAAAGCTCTAAACTTCAAAGAGACTATTTGGATTTCCTGAGATCAGTCTGGACTATGAATTTCAGGTGGGGCAAATAAAACACCCTTAATTACAACATTTTCTTTGTAAAGGATTGTCTTAGGTTACAATGTAAGATGTAACCAAAAGTATGTATTCTATCACCATCTGTTGAAACCAGTTGGGGCAATGTTCTGTATATCTTCTGTGACACATACCTGATAATTCTCTCCAGAGGGATATCTTCTATTAATAGGCCATCTAACCTCACTGCATGACTCATAAAATTACATCATCCCATTGTGAGATGCTCTGCCCAAGAGGAGAAACCAAGCATTCCTATCTGGATATAATCTGAGGTTTGGAATACCACACTCACTCCTTACCTACTGGGTTTCCAGAGGACAAGAGCTACATAACCACTACTGGACCTTCAGAGGAAGATCAGACCCTTCTACAGGATCACTGCTTCAACAGAACCACATCTATCACTTCAGAAGGACTGCAGCCACCATTTAATCAGACTGCTACCACCTCCATGCCTGACAGAGTGTCAGGTTGTATCCTGACTCTGTCAGTGTTTCTGCACTGCTGCATTTATTTTTAATTTTCCTATTAAAGTGTAGTTCTGAGTGTGAGTCTCTCACTGGTTTGCTTTCAAACTAGTACAAGGATTTACCAACTTTTTTTAGATGGCAAACAATGGCTCAGCTCCTAAAAGCAACCCTGTGACTCTTCCATTCATGACCCAGCTCTGCTGACAAAATCAGTATTGACAGAGAAATAGGTATTTTGTATGTCCACAGATGTCAGAATCAAGCCTCAATTCCAATTAGATTTAAATTTTTTGTTTTCTCATCTCACCTGGCAGACTGAGCATACTGACTAACGCGAACTTTTAGAAAGGTGAGGAAAATAGCTGGCTTTGTCACACTCACCAGTCAGTGTTCCATGCCATTTATTAATGTTAATCTGGCATGTCCATCCCCAGATGTGAATTTCTGAAAATTCATATATCCTGGCAATGCTTCCTCCAGATTCCTCAGCTAAGCTGCTGGAAATAGTGGGGGAAATACATGCCATAAATTAAATTGCAGTGAATACTAGGCCAGGACTTTGGGAGTTTGCTCAGGTCTATCAGAATATTTATGAAGCACAAAGATGTTCAGTAGTTCTCAGGGTTTATATATATTACCACTGAGTCCAACACTCTGGATTCAAGCATAAGCATGGGATGTGTGTTCCCACAGCCAAAGAGATAATGACTCCAACTGGAAACATGAAATCAGCTCACAGGGCCAGATGCTCAGCTACAGCAAAGTAAGGTCTCTCCGAATGACAGAGTTATGCTGTTCTGTATTTCAGGACTTTAATGTTTGTTAGTATAACATGATAACAGCAAGTGTCTCTGGACAGCTGGCATAAATTATAGTAGTTTCAACCTTCATAGGATCTGTCTTATGATGTAGTTTTTCTCTAGCTCACTGTACAAATGCACTGCAACTGAACAGACATAAACAGGAGTTTATCCCGCTTCCCATTTTGCCAATGATATAACCTTCCTCTCACAAACCTTCATCTCACACCCTAGGTAACTGATATAGCTAGAAGTAGCATTGGAAGCAGAAAATCTGTTTATTGTCTAGTTCCAGGAAGAGTTTGCAAAGCCAGTATCGTAAAAAAAATTAAAAGCAACAACAAAAAAACCACCTCAGGTTTTAACTTGTAAACTGAACACATCTCATATGTAATTAGGGAACAAAAATAAATTAACTTTATAACCTAAGGGTGACATTCTTAAAGATTATAAATCTGCCTGAGATCATTGAAAAGATGAAGACTATCCCAGTAGAAGAGATGAACCTTTTCCTCCCTTTTACATGGAAATATTTAAAAACAGGAACACACTGTCTTGTGTTGGGAAAAGGTTGATCAGCAAGCTAACAGTTCTTCCATTCTCTTAATTTCCTGCTCAAAATCCTAATCTATAAGAGTATGAATGCACAAAGGTGTGTGTTTTATGTAATTATGAAATTAATGTTACAGCCTGACTCCCTGAATACCATCCACTTGCTTACCTTTTTTCAATATAATAGGAAATTACAAGCCCTGAGCAAGCCATTACTCTCTGATGATTATGAATTAGCTGACCTCAGGCCACAGAGAAAGGCAGCACTTTCTACCAGACTACAAGGTCTTTTAGTCCACAAAAGTATCATAATGTTCTGATCTGTAGCTGGACATTTCTGCTAGCTTAGGAGTCAGGTGTTTCATCTTTCCAAAAAAGAAATGTTCACCTAAGGAGAAAAAGAGGACACCTCTTCCTACACTTAGCAAAGCAATGTTATTTGCTAGAGGCTATCCATGCAATCAGAGCTTTTTTTTCCTCTTCTGCTGACTGACATAATAATACTTTCTAATGCAGGAAATACTAAGACAGCCCATTTCAAGTATAATGGAGCATGGATTAAATCAAATACTGAGTGTTCCACCATATAAATTCCTGTCTGCTTCCAGAAAACAAGTAAGGAACTCCCAACATTTCCCTGAATCCCTACAGGGAATGCAAGACAGCAGCAACAACATCTCCAAAGAAGGAAGTATCTCCATCCTCCCCTTCTTTCTACTGCTTCTTCTTAATGCTTCTACCACTTACACCTTTAACATATCCGGTTTAGAAGCAACCGAAGAAATAAAACCTGAATCTGAAGCAGCCCTGCAGGTTTAACCCACTTAGAGGACTAAAATTTATGCCCTCTCCATCTACTCATATTTTATTAATCTCAGTTAATTCCTGTGTTTCTGTGTCTCGCAGACCAGGCTTCAGCAGCTGGCACAACCCATGCCATGCGTGGGAGGGGTTACTGAGGATCTGAGAGGGGCTGGGCCAGGCTGGGCTGCCAGAGCCCACACATCAAAGGCTCATCTGCCAAATCTTCCCAAGAAACATTCATGAACAAACACAGGGCAAAGGGGGAAAAGAGGTTATCCCTTGGCTTTGCCTTTTGTAGGGATTTCTTGGCCTTTTATAGGGGATTTAAGGAGAAATGAGTCTCCTTACTTGAGGGAAACTTGAAACGCAGCATTCATTGCAAAGAAGGTGGGGGGTAAGACTGTGAGCACTGTTCTTTCAGAAGAAAATCTTGAGAATCCCCTCATGGCCTAGGAGATGTGAAGTGGGCTGGATACGCCTCCTCCCTCCTAATTCTTCCAGACAGAGTGGAGGAGAGATTAAATTTACTGTGTGGTTGCTCTAAAAGTGTGGGACACTGAGATGCCCTTAAGATGTCAGAAGTTGACTGTGTGGTATATTGTGGGCAGATGCATGGAAAAGATGAATCAGTTCCACTGCAGAAGATGTGTAATGGCAAAATAAGTTTATTCTGCTTTGCTGAGAGGCCAGAAAGCTTGTGAAGGCTGGATGCACTGATTCAGGGCCAGTGTCCGGTTGTCAGGGCACACAGCTCACTGATGTCCCAGCACAGAGTGTCCTGGCCTTTGCTTGTAATGTGGTATGGAGAAACATCTCATAATGGATTAATCTCCAGGGATGTCAATACAGACAGCAATGTACCTGCTAGAGGACAGTACTGGAGGGCAGTAAAGAGTGGAATTTCTTAAAACAGCCACTAATTTGAACTGGTTTAAACTTCCACCTTCCAAAAATCAGTAGTTTCCATCTGTTTTAGCAGTTGTCATCTTGTGCAGCTTTTTTAATTGTAGCTTTGCACCTGCTTCTGAAACTCTGGTTCTCTTACTCTTTAATCCAATTTTGCGAGGTCGCCAATGGTCTGTCTCAGGTCAAAGGCACCATTGCTTCATTTTGGGAAGGACAGGAAGCACAGGGAAGTTGGAAAGAAGCAATGTTCAATATTCCTGCATCATTAAACTAAGCCAAAAAGACAATGTGGTTTCTGCAGCACAATCCCAGCCTGATTTTGCCACCACTTTAATAATCATCCATCAATAGTGAGAGGGACTGGGTGAAATTAGTTGGTTTTATCCATCAAGTTTTAAGTAGACTGCTGCCAAGGTATGAAAGCAACCATCTAATCCAGGAGAAACTGTCCCTGAGTAAAAGGTATAGCAGATAGGCCAGAAGGAAAATTAGGTGGGTCTTTTTTTCCCCTGTTTCCTGTAACAGGTTTGAAAAACAAGCCTACATGGAGAATAGTCTCAGTGAACTTCAGGTCAAGGAGATCAGGGCACAACTTCAGAACTACATATCTGGTACATTTCGTTCATGCTCAAGACACATTAAATGTTTATCAACATGTATGTGATGCCAGTGGAAACAGAAAGGGAACCTTGTGGACAGTGAGGAGCTTTTACCAAAATTTTTGTGCTGCCTATTGCAAATTTCTCATGGTAATTCCTCTTCACAGAGGAGTGTTAAAGACTGCCTGGAACAGAGATAGGGCTGCAAGTACCCATTTTCTAGACTTCCTGCCATCACGTAGGACCTGGCCCTCGGATAGGACCTTATCAGGTCACTGCCATAATGTTGGAGGGCAGAATACAAGAGATTTGAAATACATTCCACTTTCAGAGATGAGAGTGCCCTAGAGCAAGATTGTCCATCCCTTCTCTCTAGTTGATCCCTTGAATTATCTAACTGAACCAAATCACCCTTGCCCTTGACAGAATAGGCTGCTCTTCTTAAGAAAGGGATCGTATTTAAACGCATCTCCTGATAAAGAGGTTCCCACTGGCTCTCAATTACTTCCAGTCCTTCCCTTTTTCAGTGTGGTATTCCAGCTCCTCTGGTCAGCTTTTGCAAGCATTCATGGGACCATGCACTAAGTGGGAGCAGTGAAATGAGTAAAATCAAATTAGTAAGTGAGACGTGGAATTGTAGCAACATCCAAATAGGAAGCAAAGTGAACTCAAGAACAATGAGGTTCCACTGCTCACTATGGCTCTCCATTGGGTCTGAAGCTTTAGCTGTGGCACCTCGAGAAGGAAGTCACTCTTTGATCACCTCTCCTCAAAGTGATAATGGCAACTACACCAACCCATACCAGCTTCACACAACTTGCTCATCCTAAACCTATTGCAGTAAGACCCCAAGCTCAACTGAAGCTTCTTGATGGCACAGTAATTCAGCTAATTAATGCTAATTTTAGTCAGTTGTTCCTGTGTATCCTAGAGAATGGAGTGACAATTCATTAGCCTTGGTGTGTACTTTGAAAACAGATACAAATTAAACTCTTTTAAAATGCAAAATGTTATTTGCCTACGTGCTGCTTTCATTGAGCAAACAGAAGTTAAGGGCAAGGATGAAAGCGACTGCAGTACATAGGATGCATAAGAATGAGATCTGAAATCCAGCTGCTGCAGTGCCAGTCCTGCCAGCCTGCCTGGCTGGAGCCCTGTTCCTGGCAAGGTGGCCTTGATCAACAGTGTGCAAGGTAAAGACTGAGAAATGCAGTTCACAGTGTTTTGCTATAAAATTCAGGTATTGATTGACACTTTGTTTTTTGATATGGTGGTGCAGATCCCAGGGAACATGGATTCCTGTGTAACATGCCAATCCAATACCGTTGTGCCTGTGATTTCATCACTCCATCTCCTGGCTCTAAGAAAGATGAGAAGTGGCTTCTGCTGCATGGGAGGGATGTTACTTCAATTCCAGGAAAAGAGAGTGGTGATCTTAGTGTTGCTGGATTGCACCTCAGTTCCTGGAAGTAACAAGGAGTTGACAGCTCTGTCCCCTCCTATGTGGCACAGTGAGTGTACACTTCCAATTACTTCTTAAATCAAAGCCCAAGAGTCCCACGAACTGGTATTAAACCAGGTTTGAGACCAGGCGCTGGCAAAAGAGGTGACTGCTCTTACCATCAATGCTCAGGTTAGAAAAAAGGTGCTGCCAAATACCTGAAACAGCAAGAGAAAACAAGATTTTACAGAAAGCCCCAGCCCACTCCTCATCTCATCCTTTTTTTCCCAGAGAGTACACCTGACTGCAGGCAATAGCAAAGCCAGGCAAGGAAGATAAATGAGCTGTAGAACTCTGGCATGCAGCTCAGGAGGTGGGTGTAAGTTTGGAAATGTGCTTGATGAGCCTCTGAGTATGGCAAGACCTATAGAAAAGCTAGAACCATTTACCAGGGTGGGGGAATGGGGGTTTGGAGTGACAGGCTTATGTAACAGTTACAGTGGGGATAATTTTGATGAGGAACAGAACAAAGTCTAGAAATGCTGGTGGCCTCTACCTCTAAAAGAGTGCAAAGAAGTCACAAAGGGCAATAAAAAACCAGAATGAGATGTGATTCCTGACCTGAAAATACTCTCTCATTAAGGCTGTTGTCCCAGGAACTGAGAGGGAGTGTTTCCCCTATTTCCCTTCCTTAAAGGAGGAAGGCAGCATTGCTCAGAGGCTCAGGAAGCAATGGTACCAGAAATAAAAGGCTCTACCACCCAAGGAAGACACAAGGCATCTTTGTGGGCTATAAATTAAATCAAATCAATTTATATACCTGAAAAAAATTCTCCAGCAAGTGTCTATGCCAGAGGGAGGCAATTCCAGTGACGCCCAGTGACTTCTCCACAGCACATGACAAAGTGGTCTTGCAGAGCCTGACACACTTGAGGCAAGCTCACTGCCACTTGCCCCTCTTACCACAGCCCAAAGAGTTCATGTTTTCCAGTGTACCCCGGTTTGGATATACAGCACTTCCAGTGTCAGACAAGCTTTGGAAAAGACCAACAGAGGAGGTGCCTCGCAACCTTCAAGTCTCCCTTGCAGCACACATTTCTCTTCTGGAAAGACAGTAAGATGTTGTGACTCATATTAGCAGGGAACACATCAGAGGACCTCTTTTTCTGTTTAGGTATGGACAACTACCCTGTGTGAGAGCAGAAAGAAGAATCATATGTGATATAAATCCAGCCCACAAAGTATGTTAGCTCAGCGTTGTACCCAAGGTAACCATCTTTGCTAAGTTTCTGCCACCAACACAACTCACAGCCTCCATCCCAGAGTGAGCTTCAGCCCAAGCTGTTTGAAATTCTGCCAGAACTTATTCCCACCTGCCTGTGTGTGAACATGGCACAGTGAAACCTTCCCACGCAGAGTCCACCTGAAGTTTGGGAAAATTAAGGCTGTAGTTGGGAGTATTTTTTCCCATATCTGGTCTCATTTATGAGAAAGTGAAATCTGGGAAGGTGCCATGGGTAAAATGACAACATTTCATGTTTAAAAATTTTCTGAACTACAGAAAAGCTGTAAATGGAATTGCTTATTTTTTTCTAATCGCACCAGGGATTAACTGATTTCTTCACACAAACTTAATTTTTGTTTAGGAGTTTTTTGAAGGAAGATGGAGGAGGAAGAGATAAAGCAAATATCTTGCATCTGTCTGATAACTATTGGTCAGAACAGGCAAAACCTATTTTAGCATTTTCTAAGAGTAAGGAATATTCATCCCATTCACATGTTCTACTCTCAGATATAGCAAGTATGAAATTTCAAAGAACAAAAATATCACACCACCCTTGGAAACAACATTCACCAATTCAAAATAAAACCCTTCAGTCCTGCTTAAAAGTCAGAGTGAGGACCACACTCTTAATACTACTGTAAAGCAGAAAAGTCTCATTATGACATGATTCTTTTTAACATCCTGCTTTCGTATACATATAGTGTCTGCTTGTTTATGTCGGCAAGATAGAGCTCTTCACGGAGAAGAATGTGGAAAATGCACCAAATCTGGCACATCAAATCTTCCACACACACATGCATCTAGTTAACCCTGTGGGGCAGGAATTTTCTCATGTGCTGAGGACCATGAGCTGCCTCAATACTTTGAGGACACTTGGAAGCCATTCTCTCACCATTCCTAAGGCAATAATTCAAATTATTATTTTTTCCTCACCCCTATTTCTTCATCATTTCTGCCTCCATCTGGTGATCATAAACCTTCTTGAAGTTCACCGTGTCAGTTTCAAAAGAAAACCATTCCTCTCACTAATCAGAAAAGCAGAGAAGCCAGTGGGGCATTTTTTGAGGGGAAAATCCCTTCTTGAGCAGAAAACCCCTTCTTCTGCCCAAAGGAACAGAATCACATAGATCTTATTTATGAAAGTGATTGTTACGTGTGTGAAAATGCAGTAGTAGGGCAGCAAAACTAATTTGCCAGTAAGCGCCAGTCTTGTTTCTTACTGTGGATTCCACACACAAAGGAAAGAGGAAAATGTACTCTCACTGAAGAAATTGTTTTGCAATGTGCAGCGAAGTGCCCTGGTGCCTCACAGGAGAAGGGAGTGTACAAGTGTGGAATATGGGGCTATATTTGTTTAAATGGGTGAGGCTCACGCTCCCCAGAAGGCCCCGTGTGAAAGGCCCCGCTGCGGGCGGGACGGTCGGAAGGCGGGTGAGGGGTGAGGGGCAGCCGCCAGCGAGGAGAGAGTCGGTGGAGTGACAGCCGGCAGGGAGATTGTGATTGGCTGGAGGAATGCACGGCCAGCACGTGAGCAGGAAGCTGACTGGATGATAGGAAGCGTGGACGGCAGCACTGCAGCTGTGCCAGCCAATGGGGGCCCTTCGCTGTTCAGTCCGGTTTCAGTCGTGTTCAGTTAAGGGTATAAAGAGGGGGCGATGTTTTGTCAATAAAGTGATCTTCTTTGGACATACAAGGGGGTCTGTTGTCTTTGTTCCCCATACAAGGCCTGTGAAACTGATGTAAAAATGGCATTTATAGAAGCACTTTTTACTCATGTCAACTTTGTGAGCCATTTAGTTTCACCAGAAACCCTTTTTCATTGCCTTAATGGCAATTATCTAAATAGCTGTAATGTTGCAAGTCTCTGGAACAGGGAATAACAATCTACATGATCAAAACTAAGCTCAGACATTGACCTCAGTGCCAGTTAATTCCCACTGGATGTTGGGAGAGGCAAAGCTCTGGGTGAGGCTTATACCCTCTGCCTGCACTGTGGGTCACAGAGATTTTACTTGCTAATAAGGGTTCCTTCAGAAGCTGATGAAGACCAGGGAATCAAGCCAAACATATGCATATATTTTTGTCCTTCTCTCACTTATTATTATCCTTCTGTTGAGAGCCTGCTACTTTCTCCAGACTGATGGCTCCCTAGCAATCTCTTCTGAGGCAGGATGATGGGATAAGGGCCATGAAATTACTGATTTAAAATAAGAAAATTATCAAAGGTCCCATATGTCTCCCTCAGTCTTCCCTCCCCTGTTTTATCACAATTAGGCCTGCATCTGCCATCTCCTTTGTCTGATTTGAAAAAGGTGGAGGTTTCTCCTGGGAAGAGCTTCAAGGCATTCACTGAACACACTTCACCTTCCTGAGAGGGGCAGAGCAGTTCCTGGAACACCAGAGAAGAGTATTTAAGCTGTATCTATGGCTGACCAAGACCTGTTAGATAAATCTGATGTGATAGCAAAGACCCTTTGTTTTCCCAGAACATTTTCTGACCTGGACATAAAAACCTTGGACCCTTGGAAAGATCACCCTTATGACTACGTCCGGCTGTATTTTTGCAATTAAAGTTTCCTCTACTCTCAACCGTGATCTATCAATTCCCTTCACCTCACTTCTGTTCACTAAGCATGGCAAAGAGGGGCAGGAACACATCAGATACCACCACCTTGATTAAGGCTCCTGATGATCAACGGGAACTTCACAAACATATCTGGTATTTGTAATGTTTCTTTATTCACTGGTAACCTTCAAGAAGCTTCTTCATTTTTGCTGCAGTCCTCGTGTGTCTCTTCTCTTGCCGGTTCTGTCCCTGTAGTAAGCACAGACCCAGCAATTTACCCAACAGTGCCTGGAATTGCTCTCCACAAAAGGAGGCTGCGTTTCATCTTTGCGTAGTTTGCTTTAATCAGAAACTTCAGCATGAAAGCCGACGTACACCGCCCTTAAAGCTCACAGATGTGCTGGGAAACTCATTCCATTCAATTCTTTGAACATCCATTGTGGCTCAGGGAT
>NW_008239050.1:1222481-1225212 GCF_000691975.1 Corvus brachyrhynchos | reverse complement strand
TGGAAAATAAAAAACCTAAATTAAAAATCCCAGGAAGCTTTCAAGTTTATAGACTCTTCCATGGTAACTAAACTTAGAAAACTACAAACTGCACCTCAAAGCAGCCAGAAGACTCAAGTAAATGATGACTGAGAAGTATCTCTGATAAGACAGAACTTCTTGTGTTTGTGTTGGGCAAGTTTTTCAGTTTTCCACTTCAGATTAGTTTTGAAGGATGGTAAAAGAAAAAGGCATTTCCATTTTGCTTCCTCTCTTCTCTCGTGCCTTTCAACAACTCATATCACAACTCCCTGACTCCAAACAGGACCAGCACTGAGTTTCTCGGAGCTGTGTCACTTTCTACAGCAGTTTCATGCATATGGGCTATTGAAGTTTTTTGCTTAGCCAAGGGGAAAGGATGTGATACACACTCATCCGAGTGTACTCACTTTGAGTATCATTGAAAGGGAAGCATTATCATATGTGCAGTGACAAGCAGAAATCTTCCTCAGTCCTTTACAAGCCTTGCAATTTGCCTGGGGTGCCAGTGCTAGAACAGCTTTCTGTCATGACATCCTCAGGAAAATACAGCATTGTGATGCATAAGGAACATGGATTTTGGCAATCAGGTCATGTTAAAAAATGGAGTCTCCAGAACCCTCTCACTGGTCAAACCTTGTTCTTTCTTAACTCTCAGGTTTAACAAGAATACATCCTTTTGTCTTCAAGTCTCTCTAAGTTACCAGAGGCTTTCTGAAAGCATAAGAGGAAGTTCTTCCAATGAAACAACTTCAAAACCTGAGTCACAAGTTTCAAAATATACGAAAAGTTGGCATCCCAAAGCTGAAAGAGAGCAGTGTGAGTCAGAAAGTTCATAAACTTTTGTTCCAAGGTCTCCACTGTGAAATATTGCCTGGAGACTGGAAAGACTCATCCATTCCTATAAATATCTCCTCTTACTGCCAGTACTAAGGATGTACATAAATAGATAAATGCTCGTGGGTACTTTAAACAATAGTCCTGCATCAGAAAAAGCTGGTCAAAATGAGCAGTAATAGCTTTAACAACTGGTTTCCCTAGCCCAGGCTTCATAGCTGGTTTGTCAGATGTATAATCATTTTCAAATTCTTCACTTAAATGATGCAAAATTTTTCATTAAGAGAAAAGGAGGAAGAAAGGACAGACTTTGAGAATAATATTGCCACCAAAAAGCATGAGTAGGTCAACCTGCTACACTTTGTGAGCTGTCTGTGAGGATCCTGGCCATTGGGAGCTGGGCTGCATGGAATAGAAATTGCTGATGCACAGGGGCAAGTGGAGACACCGCTATCCTTGCATCCAGCTGTGTGCCCATAGCTCTGACTGGACTGAGCATGTTTCATTCCACACCATCTTACCAAGGGCTCTGTCTTCAGCACCTGCTTTTCTTGCTTCTTTAAAAAAAGTTTCTTTCCACAGACTTCTTTCAAACTTTTCTGGACTGGACTTGGTCTTAGTTTATACTGTCTCAGAAGTGCATATCTTACTACTTGAACAACTGGGAGAAAGGTTTGGAGCTTTTTCAGTTTAGTTTTGCTGTTGGTTTTATTTATCATTGTATACTCCTTAGGCTTTGGCTATTTAAAATTCTGCTGTAAACTGCCTTTGGTCATCCTTGTTGCCAACAAAAAAGAGAACTTGAATGTCAACCAGAAAACAATGCAGGCAGTGTATGGCTTGCTTGACTCCTTGCATGGTTTGGTTTGAAGGGGAGAAGGGAACGGTTGGACTGCAATTATGAAACTCTGGCAAGTTTTGTGTTTTGCTTTCCTCAACTCCTGAAATGTAACTTCTGAGAGAAATAATTTAGCTGAGAGCTTTTGTAGAGCTCTTTCACTCCAAACACAAATCTCAGTATTTAATACATTGGGTGGGGGTCGTTCTGTAGAGAACTAATTGAAGGAGCTGCAAATACAGACATTCAACCCTGATTAATTAGAAGAGCAAAAAAGAACACTCTAATTCCATTTCCAAATCAAACCAGTTGTACCACAATTATCTCAAGTACCTCAGAGATGGTTGAGTTCACGTTTAGTCCCTCCCTCCCATTCCTCAGGGAGGAATGGATAGCCTCATGCACAAAGAGAATTGAAATACCTTGAGCTCTTTATTTGCCCAGTTATTTGTCTCCCCCAGTAATACAGTATTTTTAAAAGACATAGTTTGTATTTTGGACTAGTTTTCAAAGGTGCTTAGCATACATGTTCAAGAGTGTTCAGCTCATGCAGAGTTCCAGTTTCCCTGGAAATCTACCCACTTTTTAAAATAGCTAAAAAGGAGGAGTTCTGCAAATCTGATTTTGATAGGTGTTATTTTGAAGATGGGATGCTTCAGAAGTCCATATAATGATTTGTGCCTTCCTCAGTGTAGTGGGTTGAACCTGAGTTGATGGACAGTCTTTTAGACTAATGACGCTTCTCACAATTTACATATTTAAACTGCATGGAAAGGCGGGAATTGCCTTTTGTCCTGACTTGCCTGCCGGAAGGTGGGGGGGGGAGGGGCCTCGGAGCCTCCGGGCCGGGCCGGGGCCCCTATGTGGAAGGTATCTTTTCAGCTTTATACCGGCTAGCGCTTGTATTTCAATGCCTTAGAAAGCCTCGAGCAGCCTTGAGAGGTAGCAAGGGCGATCTAGCACTTTAGTAGCTCTAAAATCGGTACCTGAATCAGCTGCAGAGCAAATACCATCAGCAGAAGCAAAGAGGGAGAAATA
>NW_008239050.1:1214456-1222354 GCF_000691975.1 Corvus brachyrhynchos | reverse complement strand
GAGGGCAGAGCCTCCCCTCGACCATCTTTTATTCGGAGAAGGGGAAAGGGGAGGACTGGGGGCGGACCCGGGGTGACCGGCCAATCAGACACTGCTGAAGAGTCTGAGTTACATTTGGCTTTGCCCGGGCTTGGAACAAAGGAGCTCGGAGCACATGGGCAAGAGCACGTGTCTTTGGGAGGGGGAGGGGAAGCTCAGAACAGGCAGCAACACCCCTACCCCCATCCCCTTTTCCCAACACCGTGGCACAGCCCCTGGGCTTCTGGGGGGAGAACTATCCCAGAGCCGCAGGCAGCTAAAACCAGGCATGGACTGCCACACAGATAAATCCATCTGGCGCGGCCTCCTGGTGTGCCCCAGGGCTCAAACCCGCCCGGCGCGGCCTCCTGGGACCGGCGGGTCCCTCTCCTCTCCACGCGGAGCCGGCGGAGCCAGCGGGAGCCGGCGTGGCCTCCTGTCTGCAGCCAGCACACTCCACGCTGAGCTGAGGAGGACACCACACAGCCAGCAGCACAAAGGGAGAGAGGCTTTCTCCACCGTAAAGCCTGAACAAGAACACTCTTCATGGTGGCTTCAGAGTCAGAGAGAAAGTGAGCCATGTGAGACGGAGCTGAACACGGCGATGGGAGAAAAGAGGGCGGTGCCACGATTCTCATGTGTAGCTTAAAAAACCTCCTTGCATGCCGTGGTAAGAAACTGTAATATCACAAACTGTTTGTCTCTTTAATCCATTTGGAGTACATTGGGGGATGGAGAATTCACATGTAGCCTGTGAAAATTGTGAAGAGTGCCTATGCCAGGCTATGTAGAAGCATTGAGAGGCTTTTTAGAGACTTGTGGCAAAGAAAGCCTTTGTGTTTGGGCCAAAATAACTCATCCTTAAAAAGATTAATAACCCCGTGTGATAGCCTATGTTGGCAGTGTGAAGGAACTGTGAGATTTTCATGGAAGAGATGTTTTACACCAGAGCAGATTGTTTCTTTCCGGGTGGGTCTGCTGTTGGTGGCAGTTTGGGAACCATGTGCAGCTGAAGAAAACCCTTTTTTCTCTTAAGCATATGAAAGAGACTTATGAAGAACTGCAACACTGACTAAAATCCCATGTTCTGTTATCCTTTGTGTGAGTTGGGTAAAATGAGGAAAGTGCTGGAAAAGGGGAGGGGGTTTGCTTTAATTTCTTGTTATTTTTCTTTACTTTTAATTCTATTAGTAATAAAACTCTTTTCTTTGTACTGCAACTGTTTAAGGTTTGTGCCTGCTTTGCTTTCTCCTAATTCTTATCTCCCAGAGGGGAAATGAGTAAGTAATACATATTTTGAACCAAACCACTACACTTAATTGGTGTTTCCACACGGTTTATGAACTGAACCCGCTACACTCAGCTTTCCAAATGATCAGGGTAATAGCATGTATGAGATCTCCAAAGCTATAAAACCTAGTTTTCCTCTGTAGCTAGAAAAGGTGTCCTCTCCTGGAGATTTGTCTTGTTCCTTGAACAATTCAAATGTCTCCCTATTTCTCCAGCTGGAAGATTTTGGTACCATGTTACTGGTTTAATGTTTAATGTTTCTGACATATGGTAAAACAATGACACAGGGTCCCTTCCTGACCATACTGTCTTTCTGCATCTTCTCATTCTGGGTTCATTTCCATCCACCATCAAAATGCAGTTGTCTTTGCAGCATTCAGCAGCTGTTTTAACAAGGCTACAAACAGTACACAAAAGCTCTGGAAAAGAAGAAAAGAGCTTTACCAGTTTGTAACTGCAACAGGAATTTCAGGCCAAAGGCAAGAAATGGACCATTATTTTCTAGGTAGATCTGCAAGCCAGTCTTCAAACAACCACAACTGGTCAGGACCTCTCATTTTGTATCTCAATTGAAAGACAGATGTTCCATTTTCTAAATGGGAAGATAGTTCACCTTGATCTTGGCTTCAGCTGCTGCAGGTTTTTACCATTAAATATAATTCAAAATAGATTATCATCACAGGGAGAAGACAGAGAGTGTTTGAACAAAACAAGCCATTAATTTTCTACACAGAAGAGAACAACTCTCATCCCAGAGACACTGCTGTGCTGTTGTCTGAAACACAATTTTCACCTGAAATTGGACAAACCATTTGGGAAGTAATTCAAGTTCCTCTAAAGGAAGGATGTATTGCACACTGACAGTGGTGGAGGGATTCAGCACCCACAACTGTGTTAACTGTGTGTAATGAATTGGAAGCATCTCCTTTTAATAGGTCCTAATTGCAGCACTTTTTCCCAACAGCTCATTTGCAAACACACCAGGTGTTCCACCTCTGTAAGTCACCATCAACAAGCTTCATTTTGCTCATTCTGCTCCAGTGGCATCCCTAGCAATTTGCCCATTTGTCTTGCAGCTTATACTCACTCGTGATCGAAAGTCAGGAAAACGTCTGCCAGGAAGACCTCCAAGAAATAATCTGTCTCTGGACACAATACCATCAAAAAATGAGAACTCCCACATTCAGAGTGTTATGACTGATGTGTCAGTGACTCTCTACACATCTCATGGCATGGCCAGTGTTTTAGTACAGGTGCTTATCAAACTAATGGCCAAGTTGGGGAATGCATCAATCCTTGCCTAAGAGACACACACAGATGTTTCCACACACTGTATCTAGCATTAAAGGAAGTAAAGGGGACTGTGAGCCCAGAGGTGATCCTTGTGAACAAGTTTGCCCGGTATTTGATCTCTCCAATGCCTCTTACTCTGGATCAGAACAACCTCCTTCCCCACACAAGGACAGCTGAATACCCCACCTCCACCCAATGCAGTCACAGGCTGATGGGGCTCCATGCCAGCCTCTTGTAAATAACATGCAGAGATGATGCAGAAACTCCTCCCTGCCAGCTGTAGACTGAAGTGCCATTCCTTGGCATTCCTTTTCTGAGTTTAGTTTGGGAAACCATCCAGAACTGTCCCTCAAATGCCACAGCAGTGAAGGTTATAACCCAAGACTGTTGTGTAAACACAGACTATGTAAAGTAAAAACATTTTTATTTTGATTTACCTCAGTATCTCCAGACAATGGAAAATTAATCTGAGTTTCATTTTTGTGGATGCATGTGATCAAAACTTGTGTTCCCTGCAATGCTGAGATAAACTCGTAATTTTAAAAGTCAGAATACAGTATATGCAGAGTGATAGATGAACTTCTACTACAGCATTGCTTGCAATTTGCTCCTAAAAAAAATTTCCAGGGTTATTTTGCCCTCTGAATATCAATCAAGCCCAGGAGGAGAAAAAGGAAAGAGGATGGATGAGGGAGCAATTGGAGTAACAAGCCTTTCTACTGTAATCTCAATAACAGATGAGATTGCATCTACTCCTTTGCTGGATCCTAAACAGGCACAGGGAAAAGACGGCTCCTATAGAGTCAAGCATAAACACTGGGTTTGTCCACGTGAAGACAGTAATAGGGTAGAAGGCAGTATGTGAAAGACAAATTTTAACAGCTAGCTTTGGATCTGTCTTAGATTTCAGAAACACGTTAAATATAAACATACGGAAATGCTTTCAGCTCAGCCCTGGCTACAGTTCAATATGCTTTCCATTAACTGCTTGGTTGTAAAGATTTTTTCCCAAACCCCCTTAATCATTTTTAATTTACAACAAGGTATCTTTAGTGAAGTTAATTATAAAATAATGAGCAGTCTTTTTGTGGCTTAGGAAAGGGTTTATTTTGGTTTAGGTTAAATCAGCATGGAACAGATTCAAACTTTATTGAAGTAAGACATTGTTAAATCAGAATAGACACCTACACTGGGGTTCATACAGACATAATTAAAAAGAGCTGTACATGGGTAGAGTCTCATGTGCTCCCAGCATCCATACTGTATTGATCTAACAACAGCAGCATAAAATGATACCACCTGAAACATGAAGAGGCACAGTGCTTATTAAAAGGCTACTTAAAGCAGTGGGTCTGATTCCCTGGAAGGAAATTTGTCTATGTGGTTTTTTTTTAAATTACCCCTTATCTCCAAAATTATTATAAACACCAAACCTAGCTGAAGCAAAACTGCACTTGAGCACCCCTCATGGACTAGAGCCAGGTGACAGAACAGACACACAGAAGAACAGCACAGACACACAGGACAGTAGAGTGCTGTGGAAGTGGTGGTGTCCCCATCATCATTCAGCTAAACACAGAGCATTGTGAAAATGCTCTCCTTTCTCCCCCCACCACACCTCCCACGGATTCGTTCTATTGAATTATATTCTATTTTGTCTCCCAGACACCTGGACAAGAATTAGTGCTGCCTCATTGCACCTATGTGCTTAGCCAAGCCATCTCAGTATTTCCAAGGTCAGTGTCTCCACTCTTCTAAGGTGGTTGATCCTTTGGTTTGTCTTTAGAGAAGTAGGGGAGATAAACTTCCGAAGGAGAGATAAAGGACAAAAACCGGAAAAATCAAAATACGTGTCATTTTTATATAATACAAAAGATGGAGGTGAGTTAACCTTGGCTGAAATTCACTGCAATCATTCACACAAAAAAAAAAACCAACCAAAAAAAACCCCCAAACAAAAACCCTCCACCTTATATTTGGTGGTGATGGATTTGTTGGGCTGTTTTTCTTTTATCCACAATTCAGACAAGGACACCTGCTAGATAGACTTTCTCTTCCCAAAGGCTGTGACTTCGTAATTTTAGCCTGAGTAAGCTGCTGCTGTCTCATCCCATTCATTTGTGCAACCACCTCTATCCTCACAGCAATAATGAGCTGCAACTTGCCTGCTGTTCGGTGATGAAACAACTTGGATTTGTGCATTGAGCAGAAACTGATTTTCCTTTTTTGTGTTTCTTTCCCCTACCCCATCCTATGCAGACAAAACTGCACTCTGGCTCACCAACTGATTGCCCTTCATGGTTGGTGAACAAAATCACAAGGGTAGCCCTGCTATTCTTGCTGTCTTCTGCTTTTAGCCTTGCAAAAATCCACAGGAGCTGCATCATCTTGAGCTGGTGATTAAGTGGTGGTGGAAATCATTTGCCATGAGGTCTTTAAAACATTTGATAGTTGTTAACTGGTTCGATGTCTGGTGTTTGCTACTGTGGTGAGCTGAACTTAGCAAGCAATCTAGTCACTCACTCACTTCCTTTGCCTCCATCAGGCCATAAGGGAGAGGATCTGAAGTACAAAAGCTGAAAACTTAAGGAATCAGACAGTTTGATAAGTTAAACAGAGCTGTGCTCAAGCAAAGCAAAACAAGCAAAGCATTCATTACTTCCCATGGAGTGGCAGATGTCCAACTACTTACTAGAAAGCAGGGCTTTATCACGTGATGGATACTTGGGAAGACAAATGTCATAACCATGAATGTTCCCATCTTCCTTCTTGTTTCCGCCAGCTTTAATGCTGATCATGATGCTATATCGTCTGGAATATCCTGTGGATCAGTCAGGGTCAGCTGTCCTGGCTGTGTCTCTTCCCAACTCCTTGCTCCCCCCTAGCCTTCTCGTTGGTGGGGTGGGGTGAGGAGCAGAAAAGGCCTTGGCTCTGTGTGAGCTCTGTTGAGCAGTAATGAAAACATCCCTGTGTTGCCAACACTGTTTTGGTCACAAATCGAAGCACAGGTTGCCATCCCAGCCAGACCCAGTAAAACAACCATGTTTGTATCTGTTTCCTTTCCTGTTTTCTTTCTGCCTGTTTCATTTCAAGTTTGTATCTCAGCTGTTTTGGACAAGGTCTGTCTTTATCTGATATTTACCTGCAGACAAGGTACACAGTACAAAGAGCTGACAATGGCAGAAAAATTACAAAAAAAAGGTAGTTAGGGGAGCCATGACTTGCTCTCTTTTATTTATTTGTTTTATTGTATTTTATTTTTAGTGCATGCAGAAGTGTCTGTTAAGATGGGGAACAATGTTGTATTAGGTAATATAGAAATGCTTACTAAGGAAAAGCCTGTGCCTCAATGCAATTTTAATCTAAGTACACAACAGGAGAAAGGTGAACACAGCAAGTCACCCTGCAGAAGCTCTGCAGTCTCAGTTCACTGCCTTACTCACTGATCCATGCTGCCTCTGCTTTGAGCCATGAGGTAACCTCTGCCTTCCCAAAAGATGCCAGTTTTCACACTTCTTTTATAAAGGTCTTTGTTGTCTGGAGATAGGATTTGGAAGCTATTTCTACAGAAGTCACCAGAATGGAGAACTCTGCTTGAGAGGCATTGAAATGTCAGGTGTTTCTCCTACATGAAAATAAGAAAGAATTTTTGAAGAGTTCTATTTATAGTCAGTCTTGCCACCTAAATGAAGACCTATTTACAAATATTTTCAAGAAGTCCCATGAACTCTACTAGCAGGTAACAAATCTTGTCTCTTTCTTCCCATGGAGATGTTTTTTTTTTTTTTTTTTTCTCTCTGAAGCAGGAAAAAACCCTTTAAACTTGAGAAAAAGTTGGTTCATAATAATGACATGGGGAAAATAGAATGTGTAGTTTTTTCAGTGACTGAAGTGTAACACATTGGCTGAGTTTCTCTGTGGGTGCCGGTTTTGACTGCACATTTACCTGAAGAAAAGATTTACCTGAAGCCAGTAAAATGCTTAAAACCACATTTGGAGCTTTAATCATGTGAACAGTCTTCTCTAAGCCTTGGAGTCGTCATCCTGCGCTTCTGAAGATAATTAGAGTTTTATTATGCTGAGGAAATTGAGAATACTTAAGCAACATGATTTAGGAATGCTGCCTGGGACTTGGGAATAAGATGTATTTCTTCCTCCTGACTCCATGACCTCAGGCAAATCACTGCCATCTCTTGGTTTTGTACCTCTGAAAATGGAACCAGTGTGTCCCTCCTTCCTTCTCTGGAAAGAAGCTTTCTAGAGGAAAAATGGTATATCAATCTCCATGGCCACTCAGGCCTGAACTTCTGTTATAAAACCACCTGTAATAACTTCCAGTACCTGTAAAGTAGAATTTAGACCATTAGTACCTGAGCTGAGACCATCAGTTCCTTTTTTGTAAGCTGTCAAAAAGCTGTCAAGGCGACCTACTGCAGAGCAAAACTCTCTGCCAGTGCCAGTTTCCTGGGTCATCCCACCTGCCTGTCCCCTGCCACCACCCAGGTTCCACTCTCACTGCTATATTTCTGGGTTTTATTTAGCAGCTAGACACAAAATGGGAGTGTGCTTGAGGGCAATTTCAAAGTAGAGGAAATAATACCAAGGGGAGGTACAATAACTATCTGCAGAAAGAGAAAAGAATGTTGCACCAGAGGACAGGAAGCAATTATTATCATTAGTCAGCAATGATAGAGAAAGAAGTAATTAAACTTCAGATGGATCAGGGAAAATTTCAAACAGAATATTAGAGAAAACAGCTGAAAAAAAAGACATGACTGTGCTGCCAAGGAAAGTGGCAGTGTCACTGTGGTATTCAAAGTCACATTTCATGAATGCCTTTCTCTAAAGAGGCTAAGAACACACTATTCCTAACTCAGCATTCTTGGGGGCTGAGATGGAAAAACATTTCTATTCACAGGCATAGCTAAACATGCTTAAATCCCATTCACATAATCTGAAAAGCCAAAGAATTTAAGTAGAGCTGGAGCTATTGAAAGGCATTGGATGACAAGGGAGTAGATGTGAATTATCCTCAGGCACCAATATTTTTCCCAATACAGTAGGACTGGTGAGTATCTGCTACAATGAGCCTTCACCTCAAATGTATGCTTGTAGAGCCAGACTACCTGTTCCTACCCAGGCTGTGACCATACAGTTGAGACTTTCTCATGATCAGCAGGAGGTAACAGAGCAAAGGGAACACAGCCCCCATCCCAGCACAATGTAAGGACAGGAGGGAGGGAGCAGATGTTGCCTGTGGCTGTGACAGCAGAGAGAGGACTGATCGCAAGAGCAAT
>NW_008239050.1:1207500-1214389 GCF_000691975.1 Corvus brachyrhynchos | reverse complement strand
CTCTTTCCTTTCTTCCACTCTGCTTTAGCCTTGCAGGAGGAATTACCTTTGAGGGTTATTCTAAGCAGAAAACAAGTTTATATATTCTGAATTCTCTCTGGAAGGGCCTCTATCCTCAGGAAAAAAGCATGAAAGAGAAGGACAAGTCCTCTTCCCCTCCTCCCTGTCCTCATCCTACCTAAAGCCCAGGCAAGGGTAGGTCACAGCTTTTCTTTCTGTTTTGAGCTCTCTTCCCGTTTCATGGATGAGGCAGAACACAGAGAGAAATTACAAGGAACTAGAATAAGTATTTAGAATAAAATCAGGAAGAAGGAGAAAGAGAGCATGTAGGCCTAATGGCACTGTTTCTACTGCCCTACTGTCTCCACATTTCATTCATTTTGCTAATCTGCTGGAGAAGTGGCTCACTGGCAGGCAGAATCTTGAAGCAGCCATTTAAATTTGCTTGATGGCTCCCAAGGCAAGTCAATTTTCAGTCTGACTGGCTTTAGTCCCGGCGGAGAGCCCCACCATGCCATTACGTGGCACAGCAGGAGTAAGAGTGGGGAGGCAATCACATTACAGTATCATTCCATTTAGCCATAATCTGTAAGGATCTCATGAAAGCATCAACCATTATTATGACTCCTGCTGTCCTTCAGGCAAAGTCTTTGTGGGGAAAAGGAAGTGAAAAAAAATGTCCACCTGTCAAAAGCAGACAGGCACTTTCATTTGAGGGAAAGGGAGGTGAAATGTAAAAGTGACACAATATTATTTAAACATCCTATTACTAAAATTACAGTTTATCTATATAAAACTGAGCTATAGGACCTTAGTCTGTCAGCTAGATCAATGTACCTGCCATGGTCACAGAGATGCAACGAGCTGAGGAAGCATTTGGGAGACAGAATTTGCTGTAAAGGCTTCCAGCTTCAGTCCATCATGCCTGGTGTCCTTCCCACGGCACTAAATAGCTGCAGGAATCAATGCTGAGGAGGGACAGGATGGCTTTTCCTCAGCCCATTGCTGCTGCATTCACATCCAGAGGCTTGAGGCAACTTTAGCATAACCACAGCTGGTTTGGGGCCAGCAGCTTTATTCAGAATTGTATTTAAAATCCATCTCTGGCGCCTGACTCTCTGACCTCTCATGGCAGATGCAGGCTGATTGCACTCTGTGTGTGGAAATAGCTGGCATCAGTGGCTGCAAATCTGCGCAGCTACTCATTAAAGTGGCCAGCTCCAAGATAGAGTGTAGATGGACCAGACAGGGTATTTGGAGAACTGCTCCTATTTCCACACCTGCTTTGGACATTTGGTAAATCAAGTCAGATTTTTGGCCTCTGTTTCTCTGTTTGTAAATGAAAATTCCTGCCCATGTGTAAATGGACTAGCAAATATAAACAGACACAAATTGGACCATGGATACAACATGTCATCTTACCACGAGGCAAGGGAAAACAGGCCATTTCTGTGGGCTTTTTCTCCCCTTTTTCATCAGCAATATTTTGTGAACTGGCTCAAGGAATAACAAAGAGGCAAGTAGAACTAAGGAATCTCAATTTGGGATGGTGGTATTCAGAGGGAAACCAGCAGGATCCAAAGAAAGGGCACATGGAGTGCATCCATGAAGATGACTGTTCTCCAGAGCTGCAGGACAGGGCCAGGGAGAAGCAAGAATGACACAGTGGCAGGACTGAAAGTGTTATTTATACATTGGCATTCAGCCTGTAGGAGACGATGCCAAGAATGGCTGTATTTCTTAGGAGGGTATCGATTCAGGAGATGATGTGGTACCCGTGAAGCTGCTGACAGCAGTCCAGGGCATCTGAATTGTGCTGGGACTCCTGATTCTCATGGTAGGATGCACATGGAACACCACAGCATGAAATCTAGGCATACCAGGGGGGTAATGCTGGGGATGCTGAGGCACAGCTGTGATGGCTGTTGATGACCTGGGCTCCAGGGGAACGCAGAGCACTGAGTTCATGTGGAGGACAGGGCGCCACTCCCTCAGTACCATACCCAGCAACCTGGTTGCTGCAACAGATATCTCTGGCAAGAATAAGATGATCAAGGAAAGAAAGGCTTGGATAACTGGGAGAATTTGGAAGAGCTGGAGTAGAGTCTCAGAAGGAAAAGATGTTAAGCTTCCAAAACAGACTGGGAATAGTCACAAAAGGCTCTCCTCCTAAACTACAGATTTGGTTTCTGCAGTGGACTCAGGAGTGAGGCAGATAAACAAAAGGTAGAGGAGGAGGTGATGTTCCCTTGCAGGAAGTCAGAAATAAGAATTCATACAAGGGTGGATTGGGGTGAGACAAAAACCAGATGAGGAAGGAGGTGCTTGAAATAATGTCTTTGGCCTACCTACCCACTGAAAGGATACAGGGGGGGCCCAAGGGGCCCACCCTACAGACACTTGTATGGATTTTGTTTGCCTGCTACAAATGGGTCATGATGTGCCTGACCTGCCGAGAGAACTGAGAAACAGGACATCGCATCTTCTGTGAAAAGTTCAGGCATGCAGTCCCAGGGAAAAAGCAAAATAAGAACCTGTATGGATGCAATACCGTTCTGGCACCTCATGAGAAGGCGGCGTCTCAGACCGTGCAGGACTTTTCTGTTTATAAGAAAAATATACATATATATATATAGCTAGAGATTTATGGGGAGAAGGGGCACAGAAAGTTTCACCCCTCCTGCTGTATTTTAATGTGGCACTCAATGACTTGTAATGGAAAAGATCTATTGTTTCTCCAGTAGCAATAAAGTAAGGTTAAAACAAACTCAAACATAAATTTTGCAAACAACCCCATATAAACACAGCTGTTCAACGAACTCATAGGACTGGCTGCTAGCTGAGGACTGCCCCCTAATGGTATCATCTAATGGAAATGTCCTTTAATGTCTTTTATTAATAAAACACCATTACTATGTAGGACAATGGAGGAAAAAAACCATTGTTTTGAGATTAGGCTAAATTTAACCTAAATGTAATACTGACATTAACAGATGTATTTTTGGCTTGGCTGCCTACAAAAGGCAGTTATTTTCTACATCATCAAATAGCTGATGTTTACCAAGACTTTTAGGAAACTTTTTTTTTTTTTTTTTTTTTTTTTTTTTTTTTTTTTTTTGAGAAAAAGCTTTCTGTGGTTAGATGAAGTTCCTTGGAGATCAGAGCTGGGAATTAGTTCATAACCATCTCTTTTTTTGTGAGCAAAATCAGCCTGAATGTCCAGCATCTGGAACAAATAGATCCTGCTCACAGGCATCCAAATGTTCTGGTGCTTCTCAGAGCCTCTGGGAAATCGAATTCCAAAATGGAAAGGATCTCCTGGGTGTTTCTGGTGCCTTCAGCCTCTTAGAAGAATGAGACTCTCCCTTCCTCCAAGATTTTCATATCAGTCCATACATAAACTCACCTTTCATGCTATTTTAGAGTATAGATATCCAGGCACGTTTTCCTGCGTGGGTCCTAGGAATCACAGGAAATAACTAATAAAGTTAAAGTTTGGCTTTTGCCCCGATGGAGAAGATCTTTTATTCCTTTCAATCTTTTGGTTTAGGATGAACTGATCAGCTCCTTGCCCCCATGGTGTCAGAGAGCAACCCTGGTGTGCTGAGCCCAGTGCAGGGCTTTAAAACAACTGGAAGGTTGAGAGGGACCAATATATATGCCTCAACATGTCACAAATGAGGTGAAGAAAATTCCTATTAAAAACCCCCTGCGTTTCCCTGTGCCCAGAGAAGCTTCACCCGGCAGTCAGGGCAGAGAAGGAAGGCAGACTGCGAGCAGACCCCGCCGGCCTCCCGCCCCCACACGCTGGCTGTACTTGGTGAAAGCGAGTACCCGGATGCCCGCCAAAAATGCCCGCCAAAAACGGGCCCGCGCAGCCGAGTTGGGGGAGGAGTCTGGGGGCACATCAAAGCAGCCAGCCGCCACACCACGAGGTCTGTCTCGTCTTTTTGCTTTGGGTCGATTGGAGGGTCTGCTTGGCCCTTCTACTCCCACCTTCGCGCCCTCTCCCTTGTGGCCCTGTCTCCTTGCCTGTGCCCGCTTCGCCCTGCTGTGCCCATTCCGGGAGCTAGCTTGTCGCCGTGAGGGCCTCGTGCCCGCAGCCGCCGCTCGCACCCAGCTCGGGGCCGCCGCTGCCCGCACCCAGCCTGCAGCCGCCGCGCCCCGACGCTGAGAGGCCGCAGCTGCTCCGGGAGCGCTCCTGCAGCCACAGCAGCTGCTCCCCGCCGGCGGCAGGGACGCGCAGCCCGCTGCTCTTTAAAAATCGCGCCCAGCCTGCCACTGCAGCTTCGCGAACGCTCCGCGGATCGCAACACGCACGCTCCGTCTGCCAAACCGATGCTGACAAACAGCCAGGGCTACCAAACAGTGGTAACGCTGTCTCCTGCCTTCTGTTTCCTTCCCCCTCTCTCTCCACTCCCTTTTCCTGTTGCCCCCCCCCCCCGCTCTTTTTTTTTAAAGTAAGGACACTTAAGGTCTTTTGTTTGTTTTGTTTCAATAAATGGTCTTCAGATATAATATTGCCATGTTAGTGCTTGATTTTTCGTCAGAAAAATCTGTCAAAAGAATCCTTCCCGGCTTCCCCTTTTATAGTGGAACTGGACAAAGGTGCATTTCTCATCGCTCTCCACAACATTCATTGCTTTCCAGACTTTTGCAAGCCCTTCTTCATTTTTTCTCCTGATGGCACCAGTCTTAACCTTTTATCCTGGTCTACTGGTGATTCTCACCCAAGCCGTCTCCGTTCTTCTTGAGAGCAGCGTCCCCACCTGGTAGCACATCCCGTCATGGTCCGTGCAGGACGTGGTGTGCACAGGGAGCTGGGCTTTGCAGTCAAACTGTGGCACAGCTACCTTGCAAGAAGGCACCAAGTGACAGATCTTGCTCATGGCTCAGGAACGTATTTTCCCGATGGCAGCTGGCTCTGACTCACCTTTCCTGAGTCAGTCTTCCTGACGCTGTGGTACCCTACCTGACAGCATTAAGTCCCCCATTGTCATTTTACCAGATCCTTCCACCGTCATTTCCCCGGGACAGAACAATTTTCTTTGGGGGGCTATTTTTCATTCTTCTGCCTCTTATTGCTGCTTGACAGGAAGCCATCTCCTGTTATTCTGCTCCAAAATGTCACCTGTCCTAATTTGCCTCCCTTCTTCCCACACCCTGCTGTTTTGCCTGCCTTTAAAATGGCAGCCCAGCAGACGTTATAGAATCCTCTATTTATTTATTTACTTTTCTGCACAGCAAAATGTAAAAATATATAAATATATATATATGTACATATATACTGAAAATGAGCATCTGATGTGGGAATAGAAAGAAGACGTTTCAGGGCAGACCTCCATGGTTTCAATTAATAAGTATAAAAGAAGAAGGAAACACTGAGGTGATGACTAGGTAGATAGATAAGGTAGTTTTTATTTAAGAGCTCTGCCTATCACAGCTTAAAGGCAAGTGCCTTTATGCAGATGTGAGATCTGCTGCCATTTCAGAATGGATAAGGCTATGTGCTCTAAATTACTGCAGGAAACAGAAGCACAAATAGCACTGTCTCCTGGATCTGGACAGATTCCCTTTTTATTGTCACCTGCCTGACAGCCAGGCTGTTGCTGCTTACTAAAACCTGTCTGTAACTGAAATTCCCCAGGGTAATAAGCTCCCTGTGAAACAGGTTCCTAAGTGGAAAAATCTGCACATCTCCAGATTAAATCAATAACAATTAAGAATTCTTTGAAATCTAATTGGAAAAGCAGCTATTTTGATCAGCACCATGATGTTATCTGGAAATTGTATTTTGTTTATCTACAGCAGAATGTTTTCTTCTTTGTGGGATTGGTTTGCCAGCCTCAGACACATCCTTTGATCTCTGAGATGATACAGTGAACTGAAACATGGGGGCAATCAGAGGGATTATCACGGGATGGGGAAATCATTTGATCTATTTTTAAATGTAATTTTTATGAATAACTTTGGGGGTTGGTTATCATTAAGAAAGGAAGAGATGTCTCTCCCATCTTTAGCAGTGTTATATTTCTCTGAAGATGACTGATTCATGTAGTTAATAATACTTAGCATTTATATAGTGCTTTCTAACTTCAAAGCACTCTACAAATATTGCTCACTAATGCTGCCCACAAAACTTCTGTGTTATTACTTCCAGGGAGGGATGAGTCTATTTGATGTCTCTCATACTCCTGTGGATGGTTTTCTGTTCAGGGCCCGCTTTAGCTGCCTCGGGTTAACTGGGACAGAAAACCCCAGTGAGAGAAAAAGAAAGACTAAAGTTCTGGTCAAGAATACAGTGAGACTCTTTCAAGCACATCATCTGAAAAATCTCGTGCTCATCTTCAGAAGGTCTCCTACATCTTGCAAGGACTATCCTACCAAGTTAACTGAGTTCCTAGTTATTATTGTAAGGACAGAACCCTTGTCTGAAGATCTCTAGCAATAACAATGCTCAACAAAAAAAGAAAGAAGAGATCATAAAAACACAAGAACAGAAGACATACTGTGCTTTGTGTGAGCCTATCCGATGTTTGAAAAAACCCAAAATCCAAACCTTTGAATGAACTTAAAACTCTGAAAGGTTGGTGTGGCCTTTTTTTTTTTCATCCTTGAACCTAGTTTCCTTATAGTACACATTCATGCCAACAAATAGCAGATGGTGATGGCAGATATGTACTAAAACAGCTAAAACTGTGTTCCTTGTAGGAGCATCTATCATGCTGATAGGGCTGAACAGTCTGTACTGGCAGCAATAATGGTCCATGCCAGGAAGGAAAGATCAAAACCTTTCTCGAGATCTCCCTGGATGTTATTTCAAGTGGCTTGCTCTGCATACAAAGGTAGATTTGCTCTTGTGGTTCTTGGGCACTGCTTGAGGCAGGAA
>NW_008239050.1:1196567-1207141 GCF_000691975.1 Corvus brachyrhynchos | reverse complement strand
GTTAGCCATGTGTCTGCTCTGAGAGGGTGACTTGGAGCAAGCTAGCATCAGGGGTGGAAAGGAGGGACCCTGGGTTCGTGGTGCTCCCCTGCTCTGGCAGGGGTCCTCCCTCATGTGGGGAGCTGAAAACTGCTTTGCAGCCCTGACAGCTGCAAAGCCAGGCTGACCCAGTGCTTCTGCTTGGGCTTACTGTGGTGCAAATTTTCCTCCTTTCCAGCAAGATCTCCTAAGAGGTTTCTGGGTCTTCAGGTCTTTGGCTCTCTGCAGTCAGCTGTGACAATGTTTCTTGCAGCACAGCAATTTGTTTACCAGAGGTTGGCATAAGATCCATTTTGGAAAGGGTGCTAAGTCTGTCATGGATAAGAAAGAATTAAGGGAAGCTTAAATGTCCAAGGAGCTCATCAAGGATCACAGTTGCCCTGGCCTCTAGGAGATCACTCCGTCTGTGCTAGCATATTGAAGAGGGACCCTTGACGCGTTTTCAGATGCTAATATTTATCATCCCAGTCCCTCAAAACTTCAAGTGGCACAGACCTTACCCTTCCAGGTCATTTTCCTTCTCCAAATACTTTGGCACAAGACTACAGGGTAGGATTATCTTACAGGAAGAGCAGGTGGTCTGAGAGTCACAAGTCCTGAGCCCTGAACAGATTTGTCACTGGTTTGTGGTGTGATCTCGGGCCAGTTACTGAGTGCCTGGTATTAGGGGAAGCTGGACACCCACATCTCCTGCTGGCTCTGGAGAAAGTATTATTTGGTACCTTGGAACCAAAAATTCTTGACCGTCTGGATTCTTTGATGTCTGTAATGAAAATATGATTTCTCACACCTACCTCTGGGGTATTGTGCCACTTCACTGGTATTCATATGTCAGATGTAGACACTGTGAAAGAAACTACAGTAACCCCACTATGTTCCTCTCAGTGCTGGTGTAGCACAAAGCCTTGGCTTTGAGGAATTGCCCAGATTTTTCTCTACAACTCTCCAGGCACCTCAGCAAGCTGATCTCTTCTATTTGACAGAGCTGGCTTTCTCCAGGCATCCTGGCTGGTGATTTACATGGCCTTTTTGTAGTGGTACTCATTTTTCACTATTCACATTGCCTGCTGATGAGCTGATTTGAAGTTACGTTTTGCTCGTAGGTTCAGTCTCTTGTTCAGTTGCTTTGCACTCTTTTGTCTGATTGCTGAAGTGGAAACTGGGCCTTGCTCTTAGGCAGAAGCAAAGTCACAAAGCAGCACCAAATCCTGGCATGCATCTCCAAGCTGTGAAAAATACAAGTGTGTTGGGCTCTAATAGAAGAGAAGGCAGACCCTGTGCCTGCAGGGAGCTCAGCCAGATCCAGCATTTTTCATAGATGCCCCATGTCTTCATCAGTATGCAGATCCATCTGCGCTGCTGAGATATCTGCATAGTACAGATAGGGAGTGGGGGAATACATTTATAAATAGGATCACTTCATCTTTCCCTTTCCTGCTGTCCCCACTCTCCCATATTCCCTACTGATGGAGGTACTTCACTACTGAGAGCTGCCAGTCCCACCCTACCTTCATACCAGCTCTTCTACTTTCTTCTTTGCATTGCAAATGGAGGAGGAGGGGGTGAGAGGAATGGATGGATAGAGAAGGAGGGATAGGCTCCACTGGCTGCTAGGACTCTTGAAGTAACTTTTACCATTCAATTAACAGTGACAGGTACTAGAAATTATGAGAATCTGACATTACAGTGCCTCCCTGCTATTTGTAATGGGTGGGTTTTTTTTTTAATTCAACAGCTAAATTCTTAGAAAGGTTGCATACTCTCAACCTACCTGTGTAGAGCAGCAGCCTGCACCAAAATACTTCAGAACACCAAGTACAGCTCACTCTTCCTGCTCAGTGTGCTAGAAGGTTGTTAAATGTTGCATGGTCACAGAGAAATTAAACATTGCTCTTACTCATGCTTACTCACAAGAGAAGCTGTTGGAGCTGGAGTCACACTGAATGCAGCAATCATGTTAGTACATCACAGTAACAGTTGCTTGGAAGAAAAACACAGGAAAAAAAACTATATGAGACACAGCCCTTTTGCAATTGAGTTGAAATTTTTCTCCTAGCATCTCACTGTGATTTTCTGGAAGTCAGAATTCCAGAATCCCATTTTCTTTTCCTGTGCCCCACCACATGAAAAACCTTTACCGAAGTTGTCCAATGAACTATTGTGGTTTGTCTCCACGGCCTTCATGTGTGGTTTTTTTCTTTCCTCAAGTTCATACCAACCACCCTTTGGTAAACTGATTTATCCTAATTTTTTCTGACTGTAGGTATAGAAACTGAGATTTGCCATCCACCATCAGAGAACCCAACCCAAACTCCTTGGGAGAGACCAATATTCTTAAAAAAATTTTAAAAGTCACATTTTCCACTGTGTATTTTTTTTTTTCTTATTATGGAAGTAATAGAGGAAGTTCTGGAAATTCCATCATCTGGCACTGAGGATGTAAATGTTCACATACTACGCAGCAATGCTTTCAAAAAGTTACTTCTGAACAAAAGATGAAAAGGATGCTGAAGCAATTTACCCTCTAGACAGATGACTGACACATTTGTCAGAAGCCAAAAGGTCACAGCAAACATTTAGGGCAGTTCTACTTTTTCCCCTGGAAAATAGATGTCCTTGCAATTGTTAAGCAATGCCCCTTGAAACACGTAATTCAAAGAGGTGTCAGTGCACACAGCCATGAAAGCAAGGGAGAAAAGCAAGTGTTTCATGGACACAAGTGTGGAGAAACTCCATGGATTGTTAGTACAGTGCTGAGCAAGTGGCAATTCAGTGGCAGATCTGCCCCTGGTTCCTGCTATAATTCAATGGGAAAAACCCTTTCTGAAAGGCTTTGAGAACAGCTTTGTGTAAGATGGGACTTTCTCCTTTGAAAGACAAGTTCGTCTTCCAGGACCTTCACAAGTGTCCAGTGGAACAGATCAGCAGACCTTTTTCTCAACCACTGTCTCCCAAAATGTCCATGAAGAAACTGTTCCCACCGGCAAACAGCTGCTGACCTCAGCAAGGACTCAGGGGACAGCAAGATGAGCTTGCATTGGACAGGGAGACAGTCCATTCCCAAAATGATTCCCCCAACAGAGAGGGACACAGACTGCCCCTCACGGATAATCTAACTCAAATATAATGCTGCAGAACAGTGTTTTCTAACAAGCAAGGTACTTCTTACTGAGAGAAAGCTCAATGAGACACAGACCTCCAAGGTGGCCTTGCAACGTGTCCCTGGATCTTGAGTGCCCAAAGCTGTTCTGGATGGGGTTATCTGGCAGAAATCAGATGCGCTGCCTGGTTTCCAGCACAGGAAAGAAAGAGACAGCAGGCACAAAAGATGTAAGAAGGGACAAACAAAGGCACACATGAAGGGACAGTATGATGGGAGGGAGAAAAAATCCAGAAGAGGATGGGATAGGCAAGCAATCACAGGAATAGCAGATAATGGCAGAGGTGCAATACTGGAGATCTCAGAGGAGAATTTAACAAAAGGGAACCCATGTTCCCTTTGTACCATAGCTCATGATCTTCAGCCCTCCTGCACTCGTGTCTCTGCACTGCTCTTCGTGTTCCATCCCTGTTTGTGTTTCCTTCACCTTGGCTGATGAAAGTCACCCAGCAGCCCAGCTCGCCAGGCACTAACTGAAGGACATCTGCAAGGCTCTGTATCTGGTCACTCTATCAGGAAAGGTGCTGCTTGTCTGGGTAGACACAGAGCAGAGTGAGTATAAACTCAGGGTATGTGCTGAACACCCCTACAGAGTGTGCCTAGCATGACAAATGCCTCCTACAGGGGCCAGCTTTCGCTCCATATGTGTTTGCAGGGCACCCAAACTGTGTTTGCACAGATTTCCATCCAGGAAATCCCAAGAGTAAGTGTGGCAGTCTTGGGCATTTGCACAACAGGCTGACACTTCCAGGATGCAGCAGATGGGCTGGCTGCCCGTACACTCCACAGCCTGTGTATGCTCACTTCTGACAACCCCTGGTGGGAAAACGGCAGTCCTGTGTCAAGACCAAGCACATAGAGAGTTGTTTTGATAATGCTTTGCGTTAAAAAGTGCTTGTGGACATATAAAGTAATAGAAAATAAAGGCTTTGAGTCTTCAGATATTCAAACTCAGACCTCTGCAGTGCAGAACTGTGGCAGTTTTCCCAAATGACGCAACCCATTCCATCAGCACAATTGCTACTCTGGTGGTTCTGCCCATGAACTTTCTAAAGCATCAAACTCCAGCACAGACACACCCTGACACCATCCCCGTGAAGCAAAGCAGCAATGATACAAAGATTTAGTTGATAACAGGCTGTCAGGTCTAAGCAGAACTTTAGGACTTGCTGACACACTGCTTTAAGTCTACCAGTACATTTTCTGGTTGGTAGCCAGATCTCACAACTTTGTAGTTGTCACTGTAAGATAGACCCTACAGATCAATCACCTTGCTTGGCAATGTCATGTCAGATTGGGATGACAGTGGATTTCATCAGAACCTGGCGTGGGTGCTTTTGTCACTTACTTCACATATGGAAAATCTCATCTATTTTTGCCAAAATTTCATGTGGATGATCTGCAAAGGGATGAGGAGGTGTAGAAGGGGAGAGGTGTGACAGCAGTGTCAGTCTGTCCCATTTCTGACATTTGAAAACAAGGGATTTTCATTTCCTATTCTGTGCTTAGTCCTGACCAAAAGAAAAAAAATTGCAGTGTATTAAAAACAGAAAGTCTGAACTAAGATGTTGTGTTCTGAAAAAAATATTTAATTTCTCGCTGAACTTTTCATTCATGGAACTTATCAATATTTTCGTTGGGTTTCATTCTGACTTGGAACAAACCTGTACTTCAAAACCATATTCTTTCCTGAAACAAAGTTCTCATGGTGCCCTCCTGCAGTGCCAAACCAGCGTGGGCACAGGAGAATGGCACTGCCAAGATCACAGTTGCTGACTCCACTTTTATGTCTTGGTCTCACCTTCTGTGTCAGAGAATAAATTTTAATTCTTGTATAACCCCTTAATATTTCATGGGCTAAACTAAGAGTATGTGTGTACAGATGTGACATTTCTGTTACGCCAAAATCAGGTAGGATAGAGGTGGTCAGAAGTCAGGATCACTGGAAAGCACCATGCCCACCACTAACTCTCCTCATCGCCACCTTGGCAATCCTGGGTTAAGCAGGGAAAGAAACCAGGGGCACATTAAAGTCCAGGAAAGTGAATAAGGTAGAGTTTGAGGCACAAGTAATGGGAGAAGCAAGCAGACAGCCACGAGGGCTGATGAACAACAGGATGTGTGCTGTTCTTTCATGTGGAACAAAAGGCAAACATGAGACTTCACCTGTGTTCTTTCTGCCTGAAAAACACTTCTGATTGCACACTGCAGAGGTGAAGTTAGAAGTCAAACACGAGCCCTCAGTCTTCGCTTTTACAACCACAATCAGACAACAGACAGAAGGGGATAAAAAATGCAAATGTAGAGCCTTGCTAGAGGGATTCTAAATACAAGGAAGGGACTGTAGGCACTTTGTAATTCTCATGTCCTCTTGGGTGTTCAGAAAAGAATTGCTGGAGGGAGAAACTATAAATCCATGAATTACTGAGTCTGTGTTGACTTAGATTACCCAAGTATCTCCTTCTTTCTTTTTTTTCCTTTTTTTTTTTAATTTTATTTTTATTATTTTTATTTTTGGAAGGATATGTGTCATTGTTTGAAGTCAAACACTGAACAAAAACAGATATAAGCAAAACAAGAGATTCCAGCTGAGAAATGGCTAGAAGAGACTCTCCGGATAAGTGATGGTGTGCAACACTGCAAGTCCTTCAGAGCCCTTCATGACCTCATGAGAATCAGCCAGCTGCCCACAGAGATCCTCACAAAAGAATATTGCATTAACCAGAATAACCAACAGGCCAAACTGGGTGTAGAAGGGATCTTGGTTCAGATTTTCACTTGCTTGCTTACAGTGCTGAACTGAGATCTACCTCTAAACTTAGTTTCCAGTTGGTGTCATTACTGTCTGTTTTTCTGGACCTTTCTGTGTTTCTCTGGTTTTGCTCAGAAATATTACCTGAGGATCTGCTCCACTCAAGCATCTAAGTTCTAGGGGAGCAGAAAAAAAACCAACCAAACAAACAAAAAGGCATTTCTGATGAATTTTAATTTCTGAATGGAAAGCTAAAAATAATTCCCAACTAGCTGTAATCAAAGCACAAGTATAAATCACACATGATTCACAGTACAGCACCCAGTGGGAGTTTCTTGGGAGGGATTGCTTCCCCAGGGCCCTGGTTTCAATGTGACACTGATGTGTTTGGCTTCTCTCCCACTTCTGTTGAGCATGAGTAAGATTCCAGCCTCTAGACTACAAATTCGCTTGAGATGTTGACATCTGCAATCAAATTGAATGGTTTAAAATGGTTCCCTTCGTCCCCATAGGAGTTCATTTATTCTGATCTGTAGTGGGTGAGATACCTTTCCCTGTTTTGGCTATTACAAGAAAATAATAATAAAACTTTCACTCTTGTTCCTCTTTAATTTTGCTACGTGCTTTGAGCTTTTATGGACTTGAGAATTCTCTGCTGATGTGGGCCCAGGAACATCTTTGTATCTGCAGCCAGAGATTTCTTTTCCTTTCCCTCCACATTTCTCTGTGTATCTCGAGTATTGTTCTACTGTCTCAGTTGCCAATGACTAATTTAAATTGTCCCAATTTTCAACCCCCTCCTGGTAGCATCCCCCAGTGATCCAAGAAGAATTTCCTGAGACACTTCCCTTCCTTTCTTTCTCACGCTCTGTCTCCCCACTCAATATCTAATAATTTATGTAAATGAATTCATCAGTATCAAAATAATATTGGAGGGAGAAGGAGGGCCTGACTGATCGTGCAAGATATGTGGACAGCTCTGGGAAAACAGTTGTCTTTAAAATCTCTATATCCTCCAATGCACCTCTTAAAAACTGCCTTAATCAAGACTGTTCACATTAGCCAGTAATACTTAAGCAATCTTAAGATAATCATTTTCAGGTGAACTGCATTTTCCAGGCAGTAACCATAAGTCACTTCCTGGAGCTCAAGCCTAGCAGACTGTTTCTAATCCTTGAACCTAAAATGATCTTCACTTATAAAACCGTTCCTTTAAAAGGACACTTTTCACAAGTGTGTTTCCAGATGTTCGATGTAGTAGTATGAAAACAAAGATGCTTGCTGATCAGTCTTTGGCGTTTGCCAGCCCTAAAGCTGTGTGATTGCCAGAAAAGGGTATTTCTGAGGCACCTGGGAGGTCACAATCCCTTTTCCCCACTGGCATCACTGCTGTGACTAAGAAGTCATTCATTCAATTACACAGAGGTTCATCTATTTCACTGTCTCCTCTGGTAGTTTTAAGTTGTTCTCTATTCAGATTTTATGCTGCAGATATATTGGGCTTGATGAATGCAGACAGGAATTTTATTTCATTATCTTAAAATATTCAAATTACACATGCACAATAAATATTGACAGGGAGGTGAAAGGAGGACTTTACTGCATCTCACAGCAAAAGTTACAGTGGCAGAAGGGAGTGTGTAGGGTGGGTGTGAAAAGCACAGCAGAAAGCCTTGGGTCTTTGGTGCACTGAGTGGGGACTGATGCTGCTAAACCCTTGAAGAATCATGCCCTGCATATCAGCCATCCTCTCCTTAGATCCATCTCCAAGATCCTCTGGGGGGTGAGGGATCTTTTATGTTTCTGCACTCATTAGCAATACCAAGGGAGTAAGTAACTGCATAAATTCTCTTGCTCATAATTTGGTACTTTTTTGCTTTCATTGGTACTAGAAAATAAAAAGAGGATCATAAGATAATTCAGCCTAGAAAAAACCTAAGGAGTTCCGTAACCCAGATTCCTACTCAAAGCAGGGTCAGCTCTGGAATCAGGAGAGGTTGTTTGGGGCTTTATTGAGTCAAATGTTAAAAACCTCCAGGGATGCAGAATGCACACACTCTCTGGACAACTTCTGCTTCCAAAAGCTCACCTAGTCTTGCATCTGGTATAGCTGCAGAAATCCTTTTGGTTTTGTTTTTTTTTTTCAGCTCCTGGAAGCTACAGAAATAGTCAAGAAACATTTTCTAGTTGATGACCTTAAGCAAGTTGCAGTCTACAAGCTGGCCTTGCCTTCCAACGCTGGGTTTCCAAAAGCTGTGCTACTCCAAACCTTGGGCAGCCCCTACTCCCTGATGTGTGCAAGGTCCTGCCTCAGGTCCTGCTGTAAGGCTGCAGCCACTCTTGGCTCAGATTTGCTGCCTATTTCATAGTCAGGAAAACCCATGTGTGGAGAAGTTTGTGATGTACGTGTTGGCAGTGTAAAGTTACTAAAAAAGATGGGAATTTCCATTCACTGCCCTCAGTGCCATTTCTCTACATTGCCTCTCTTGCCATCTGAGCAAACTTCAGCCCTAGTCTGCTCTTAATGAAGTTGTATGGGATCCACAGTCAACTCCTTGGCTGGCACTTGCTTTTATTGCTTCATCTTTTTTACTGTAGCTATTGAAAATTACAGTAAATTCATAGATCTTGTTCCTAATTTTGATCCTGTTCCCTACAAGACCATCATTCCCTGCTCTTCAAAGCTTTTCTTCACTGTGTCCTGGGCTGGTGTGAATCAGACCAACTCCAAGACACTGCCAGGGACAGCATCAGGGTTTGCATTTTTATGTGAGGTTCTGAAGTCTGGCAATTAAGATGCCAACAAAGTCCTGCCTCTGGCAGCCACTTTGCCCTTCACAGCAAGATATCTGAGCTGCTCATCCATTAGGCTCCTCATCACTGCAGCCATCAGCATTACATTTTATGGAAACTCACCGCCAACTCTTCTTTCCTTAAAATTCTGCCCTGTGGTCCTGGTGCTGTTTGAAAAGTAGTTTAGGTATTGGTGAGTGGGATGAGGGTAAAGTAGGGCAGACTGGGGGGCAAGGGAACTGGCAGTGATAACCTCATCAGCTTCTCAAGATAAGTCACCTTCTCTCATTGCTCAGGGTCCCTAAACACAGCGGAGCACCAAAGGAAATGCAGAATTTCTTCAGCAGAAATAACTCTTCCTTTGCAGCTGACACAGCACTGCTGCACATGTCCATGTACCAGAGGTCTGTGTTATGGGAATATTTCTCCTCTTTGAGGGAATTCAATTATAAAATTTATTTCAGATTGATACAATATAATGTAGATACTCTCACTGAAAGTAAATTTTCCTTTCACCCCCAAAATACCTTGATATGGGGTGATCCAAAAACTCCATTTGAGACAGAAGATCAACATTTTGTTTTCAACATCTTTATTATGTGCCATGAATGATTTTAATTCACTTTTCTTTGTTTCATAAACTTTCCCTTTCAGAATTTTTTGTTCCAAAAAGAGAGAAAAATGTGCCCTGATATGACCAGCATTTTATGAGTTTTCTCCAAAATGAAATCCTCATTACCTGACCTAATTTCTAGAAATATTTTATCTTAATGGAATCATATATTTCAAAAGGAACATGGTTCTACCCCATGTCTTCTGATTTTCACTGCACTAGTGTAAAGATGTTTGTTCCGGGCTGCTATAAGAACTTTATGGGGTTTTGCTGTGACATTTTCATGGACCACTTAATGCCAGCTGCAGGTAAGTACGATGGGGAATGCGTTACTGACCACATTTGCCACACCAGCGTCCTCATTGTGTTATTTGCATAACAGGGGGGATACAAGCCGCTTTGATTTCAAACAGGTATCCAAACTTTGCTTGAAGTGGGAAGGCTTAATTTGTGTGAAATCCTAGAGCCTTATTCCCCACACAGAGCCATGCACAGCTCTGGCCACGCCGCTGTCGCCAGCGCCAGCGGGAGCTCTGTGAATCACACGGGCCCCCACAGTGAGCTGAGAACGAATTTCCCCCTGAGCTGCCTCTTTGAAGTGCTGCTCGAGCACAGCCCTCACAGGCCACGAGCGGGCTGACATTTTGTGCAGCTCCTGTTTGGCAACCGGGCTCGAAATAACAGCAAAGGAAGATCTTTGACCCTGACTGATATTGCATATAACTAGATACACTTCTGAAAATGCAGAGTTTTTACTGGCAGGATTTGGGAGAAGAAGAGGCAAGACAAAAAGAAACTTTTAATAAAGAAAAGCACAGGTATTTGTTTAAAAACACTGCATGGAAAAGAACATTGCTTGTTTTGCTGAGCTCTAGTTCTGAATCCGTTTGCTGTGACATTTACTGTTATATCACTACCAGATTATCCTCACTATTTAAAGAAAAGCTAAAATCCACTTGTTTTATCTCAGGGTAATTAGTTTGAGGGCTGTGAGGTTGAACTCAGTATGTTCAGCTTGTAAAACTAGTATCCTTTTCCAAATTTTCTCTTCTTTATGTTGAAGCTGTTACTGTTTGTAGCCAAAAATTACTTGTTCTCCACCCCCATTTCAGCACTGTTACATCTATCCTCTTCAACCACAACTAGCTGAAATAACTCTAATCACCTATTTTTACTGTTTGAGTTAGGGAGTGTTCACAGGACTCATTTTGCCAGAA
>NW_008239050.1:1184846-1196541 GCF_000691975.1 Corvus brachyrhynchos | reverse complement strand
AGATACAAATTCAGAGCTGCAAAATAGCAGCTGAACATGATAATATCCTCAGCTGGCAGAGGTGGCTGCACACTGAGCATCTGTCTATGGCCTAAAATGACAGTTTTGTTTGAGGATTTGTTTTTTGGTTTGTTTTGTTATACTGCAGGATCACTCCTATCTGCTAATACAATTAAGAAAGAAACTTCAGAAAAAGAACCCTAAGTCCTATGGTTTTTAATTCCCTGTTGGGTTTGGGGAAGAAGCAGTTTGTGGCAAACAGGGAAGACAAACCTGGATCCTTTGCTGCATCCTTCCTCCTGTTTAAGAAGATTTGTGATTCTACATCTAAATCCAACAACTTTCCAAGTGGCCCTGGTAAGTTACATAAGCTAAACTTTTCACAATTTGATGTCTAAAACTAATTCTTTAATCCATATTTAGGATCCTGTAATTAACTCGTCTTGAATGTTATCTGCAGGTGCTCAGACATACTGAAAAATTGATAAAGTATATACTTATTCTTAGTTAAGGCACCCAAATTTGAATTTTTTGACCATAATGACTGCTCCTAGGTGTTAATGAAGACTTTCATACATTGAAGGGCTCTTCTGAAGAAGAAATTTTAAATCACACTTCTCTGTAACTGTTGAAAATTATGCTTCAAGCACCAAAAGAAGTCCAAAGTGGCAAGAAGCAAATTCTAGCACTCTTTTTCCTATTCCATGTCAAGCATTTTTAGTCAATCTTTTTTTGTAGTGTTTGGGGGAACCTCTCTCCTCCCATGAACTCTGTATAGGGCTGCATGACTCCTGTGTTTAACAGAGAGAGAGACTTGCTGGAAGTCATGGTACTGGAGGTGGGGGCACAAGAGTTGTCTATACGCAGATTCTGGCTGAACTATTGGGAAAACAAGTTTGTCCTAATAGTTAAGGTGAATGAATTTATGTTCTCTGCCTTATGGATTACAGCTACAGATAAAACTTTTTCTGAGTAACTTAAGCTTTTCAACAAGCTCCCATTTGTTTAGAAGTAGCAATAGATTCCCTCCTGTCCAAATGGTACAAATGCTCTCACCTCCTTTCCCAGCTGCCTTCATCTCCCTCTTCCCAAGGTTACTGGATTGTCTTCCTTAAATAGAGGAGTAACTGTCAGATTCCAACATTGCCTAGTAAGTGGGAGACAAAGAGGGAAACAGGCCTCTAAAGCAGGAAAAAAATAAGTAAAGGTGTGGTGATTTCTTTTATCAGACTTTTGCTTAAGGTTTCTTCCCTCCATTTCTATTACAGAGGCTCCATCCTGACAATCCCTGTCAGATGATTTAGGATGAGTAATAAGGGTCTTGGTTACTACTTTTCTATGGAATGATGCATAGGATTTGTCGGGGGGGGGGGGGGTGGATTTGGGGGCAGGCAGAGCCAGGCAAAATCTCAGAGGCTGCACTCCCAAGCACTGCCTGTTACCTCTTTCCCCAGGGCTGAGCCATAGGACTAGGAGCTGAAGGACTGGCATGTAACAGGCTTTTGTTTCTGGAACTGAATTTCCCCAAGTGGCTGATAACAGGCTCAGTCTATTCTGTGAAGGATGTAGTTAGTGCCTGCCCTGATACATTTATTGTAAACAAAAGCTACAGAATGTTAAATTTTGTCTCTCACAAAATGTTGTTCTGGCTATTCAGATAAAAACAGGTTTGGCTTGGGGTTTTTTAGATGCAGAGCTGCCTTTGCTGTAGGAATTCTCACGTATTAAGGAAAGATCAATACCACATCTAATGGCCTAAGGTATCAGAAAACCTCACTGGAGGAAATAAGAATGTTGTCTGGAAACCAGATGATGATAATCCTCAGGATAAATGGATTTAGAGATTTCCAAAGCTGTTTTAGTAAACAGAGGGCAGACTTAGGCAGTTATTTCAACAAGTTCCTTTACAAAAGAGAAAGAGATTGCCATTTTCCTGTTTGGTTTTAGTCTTGACATTGATGAGTCTCAGCGAATACTTATTAACCTCTTAGATGCAGAACTGACCTTTTAATAAAGCAACCTCTTCTTCTTTACAGAGAAATCTTAACACCAGTTATTTTGTCTTGCAAACATTGTCCTTGCACATGCTGTTGACAAAAGCTGGCAGAGAGCAATTGGTTTCCCTGGAGTCGAGCAAAGGCAGGTGGAAAACTCATAAAGGACTCAAGGCAGAGCTCAGACAAGTACCAGGAAGCAAAGTTGCCCTGATTCTGCTCTGGGGTTCATGGCTATGAACCAGAAAGAACCAGAGTAGAGCAGTGTTCAGTGTGGTCAGTAAGACCATCCAAACAGCCCTGGTGCCCAAGGTCAGAGGTCCATCTAGCCCACCCATCCCCATTCATCTTCTCTCTCACCACCCCTGCAAACACCTCTTTCCCAAGATGGTGATTGATGGCCTGGGTCATCTCTTCCCCTGTGAAAGCTCTTTCACAACTTAATTCACATGTGTTATATTTTTTAGGTTTACTACTTCCTCTGTGAGAATAAAAAAATCCAAATACAGCATCTGAGATCTGCGAGCTTGTGGTACTTCTGCAGCTACTTAGAAACGTGCTCTGTGTTGCTCTCTGTTCTTTCCCACATCTTCATGGCTGCTACAGGGGGCTGAGCTTTAGTGTTTCATTTTCTCCCTCTTTGAATAGAGGCATTTAATCTGCTTTGCAGGTTTTCAGTGGGTTTTGGTGCATCAGCTAAGTGCAGAACCAGACCAACAAAAAGGTGAAATGCAGAAGTTTATACCACTGCCAAAGCAGTTTACTTTGCAGTCCAGGCACGGTCAGCTATGCCCATTGACTGCCCAGAGAAGCTGTGGCTGCCACATCCCTTGAATTGCTCAAGGCCAGGTTGGATGGGGTCGAAACAACCTGGTCTAGTGGAAGGTGTCCCTGCCCATATCAGAGGGCTTGGAACAATCTTTAAGGTCCCTTCCAACACAAACCATTCCGTGATGCTGTGACGTGCTAGACTTGGTCCAGCACTGGTCATTTTCCATGTGTACCTTATCCTGCTTCCCACATGATTACTGGGGCAGTAATAATCCATCCGTCTCTGTCCCATGGGGCCTCATTTTCATCAGCCATTTTGTCTGAAACAATTAATGTGATACTGCTAAACTGAGAGCAGTTACACCTTGCCCTACCTAGTTTCTCATCTATTTTCTCTGCTTGAGAAATGTAGAAAGGACTATGTACATGGACACTCACTCTCTGTTGGTCTAATAAATGGTATTACTTCTTTACAGTAACTTTTCATTTCACACATCCTTAAAACTTTGTAGTTGTAAGAATACTATCACTACAATATGTAATTATGGCTATTGTACTTCTGACTGAGCCATAAAATCAAGGATCTTACAGTCATTAAGAAATCCCCCAAAACTCCTCACACAAATAGACATGTTAGTTCAGGTTCCCTGGCCCAGTGAGCACAATCTTTACATAATGTTTTGGCTGAATTGAGGCTCCTCTGACTTTCAGTTGTGACTGTGGGTTGTTAAACAGCTGCCATGATTCCCCCATTCCCCCAAGAGACCGAGCTGCAAATGAATTATAGATGTAATACAAGCAGTCTTACATGTGTGTCACCCAAAGCCTCTTACATGGGTCAGGATCATATGGTTATTGTCCTGTCAGGTCTTTCAAACAAAAATCCGTGGACTTTGTGAGGCAACCCCAGTGTATTGATCACTGTAAAGGAGACAGAGAATCTTTGACTTGAGATAAAAAGATAGCAGACATCTGTGATTAACGATCAGCAAAACTTGAGTGCTGCAGAGAGAGCTTTTAATTGATTCTATCAGTGTGCCTCTGTCTGCATATTTATGCACCAGATGCGCATATGCAAAGTGTTTTGATGTACAGATCCTACGTGTGTGTGTCCATAGATAAAATCTGTGTGAGGAATATGTGCCAGGGCCACAAGAGCCCCAACACACTGGGGGTCTGGCTGCCGGGTCCAGGGACCAGCTCAGTGCTGGCCCGTGGATATCTCAGGCTGTGTGTCATCCTGGATCCCCTCACTGGGCCTGATCCTTATCCCCCACCCCCATGTAAGAAAGAAGACAGCAAGAGAGGGGAGGAAGGAGAAGAGGGAGAAGGCAGAAGAAAGCAGGAAGAGGGGGAGAAAGAAAAGAAAGGGGAAAAAGGAGAAAAAGAGAGAAAGAGATAGAGAATACAGCATAAATATCTTTTTACAACTTCACTTAAATGTAGACTCCTCCAAAAAAAAGGAACAAGGAGATGACAGTAAGGACTGAAGCTTGGACGCTGTCCAGATGCTCAATTGGCTTTGTCGTTCCTGTCCTATTTTGACCTTTCTATTTTTCAAGGGTAATTAAGCACTCCAGCTTCATTTTGGATCTTGCTTCAACTAGTGATTCACCTCCACTGACAAGGTAAAGAGCTACACAGGAAAGGTCCAACCTGGCTGCCCAAACAGCCATGTCCGTATTGGTCTTATTTTATGTGAATATAATGCCACCAAGTAATTAGCAATAAAAATACTGTGCAAGAGCTGTGTATGACATTAAGATTGAGTAATTTGGTCTTTAACCCATCTAGCAGCTACTGCAGGATGTACTAGGTGACTGAAATCCATATATCTCATTATAATAAATATTTTATAGATGACATCTCAGCCCAAATCACCTTCCATGACATTGTTTTTAAATCCACTGGCAGGTCACAGGGCGATTTCAGTGGCTGGTTGTTGGAAAAGAAATCTTCCGTTGCCAAGTTAAAATGAACCCATATTCATAACAAGCAAGTGTTTTCATTTGATCCGTGTCAAACGTCAACAGTGCAAAAACCGGTGGCCCTGCTTCAATTTCTGTCACTCAGAGGACGAAAGACCACTTCTTCCCCACCTTGGGTGCCTATTTACCATTTCTCACCCTTGGGCTGACGCCTACTTGTGAGAAAACTCTCACAGTGGACATCCTGCTATATTTGTTTTGTGGAGAGGCAGAAGACTTTGCTATTTAAGGCTGTAAATCTGGCATTTTCACAAGTGCTGAAATTCACACCTTTGCATTTCCTGCTAGATCCCTGCTATATAAGGTGAGCAAAGGTAACCACACTGCTGATATTTGCAGTAGTCCTTTGTCTCACTCCTTTTGGGACTGTTCCCGTGCACATAAGAACTCTTCATCTCTGACGTCTGAAGGCAGCTCTTTATCCATTCTTATCTGGCTGTGAGGGACAAAGCATCAGAGAAAGCTTCCTAACTGTGAAATTCATTAGACAGGAGAGCAAAGTCCAGGGAAGTGTTGGAACAAAGCTCCATCAGAGGAGGTTTTGGAGGGGATAAAACACTATGAAGGGAGGTGTAGTGTTATGGTCCTGCAGTGACAAGAGTTGAGCAGGTTCTTAAAACTATTCATTCCCAAAATTAGGGCAGAAAATGGGAAAAGCCTTCCCAACTCATCAGGTGGGCTCCTCTGCCATTGTGCTATATGACATTTTTCATTAATTAAATGTATGCTCTATCTTTAAATCACTCAGGATTCTCTCCATCCCCTCCAAGAAGGGAGATGTCTGAGTGATTAAAACATCTGGGTCATTCATGCAAGTACCTCTGCAAACATGACTAGAAGGCCATGCTTCATCCTTCTCTAAATGGGTCATGACTATTCAGACAAGAGACTCAAAGGCAACCTGAAGTGATGCTAACCAAACCATTTCCATTTGTGAAAATTTAACATGCCTGATGCAACTGATCTCCTAAGCTTCAAGGAAAAAATGAAGGTGTTTTCTTTTAAATTAACAGATCTATTTGTACAAATATAGCTCAGTCAAAGCCAACCCATGACCAGTAGACTATCCCAGAGTCTCACTATCTTCATGGCTAAAACCTTTCTTCTACTTTTCAACTTGAATTTATTCATTCCCAATATTCTTTTGTTCTTAGGACAAAATTTTTCTTAAGCTGAAACTGCTCTTGCTCTTCACTGCTGTGTAGCCCGGTGCCCGTTTATGGATCTCAGTCGTGCTCCCTCATCCTTAATTGTGTTAAAATTAATAAGCCAAGCTGTCTTGGTGTAAGACAGGCACTTCCATTTCCCAGATCCCTTTTAGGGAGAAAGCAGTGAACAAGAAATGATTGCTTATTGTCTTCTTAAAAATAAGAATTAGCAATGTTAGAGGAATTAAAAAGGATCTGTTTCCAAAGAAGCAAAAGCTGATGTTTCTCTTACATCTTGTGTCTGCAGAAATCCCCTGCTGCTGCAGACATGCTGAAAGCAAGCTGAAAGCAAAGCGGGTAGAAGAAGGTATGGGAGGAAATGCAGCAGAGGAAAGAGTTGTTGGAAGAAAGTAAAAGCAAAGATAATGCCTCTTGCTCAGGAAGCTTTTAAATTGAAATTTGCTGAAGACTGACAGTGTCTTGAGGAACTGTTACACATGCTTATACTATCTTGCACTCTTTGTTAACTTTAACTCTTGGTCACCATCAGGAACACTCGATTGCACTGCAAATGCCTTTAGTCTGATTCTTTATGGCTTTCCTTATCATAACTAATAGTTTTTTACTGAATCTCCCCCAGTCTGGGTGCATTACTCTTGCAGAACTTTAACTAGCATGGCAGTCAGTATTCCAGGTGAGTTTTCAAAGTGTCTAGTATTGGGCTATTAAATTCTTCACTCTCCCCTAATGACAATGTCTTCCCTGACACAATACAGGCTTATGTCTGATTCATGATTTTTCTGTCATCAGCTGCCCTGTCTATGTCCTCTTTCTCCCAGCAAGTCATGTCCCAAGCCATTGCAGAATTCCTTATTAGGTGAGTTTACATTTTGAATGGTTGAACTTCATCCCACTGCTGCTTCTCCAACACTTACGGTCATTTAGATTTCTCTGTGTGGTATTTCCACCTGCTTTGAACTGATCATACCTGCCACCCCTGTGTGACCAGATGTTAGTTAGTTTGTACATGTAGTAGGTTCAAACCACGACAGTACAACCCTCTGGCAGCATCCTCACGGGGGTTACTGTGGGCATGGAGTGTCACCATCACTCACACCCCCTGCCACCCTCAGACTCAACACAGGCAACAGCCAAAACTGTGTTTCACTGGAAAATGACAATTAGTCAAAAACAAAAGCCTGTGATGGCAACATTCAGGTTTCATTCAAGAATATAGTAGAAGTAATTGCTCTGATCTGGGGAGTCCCAGTCCTTCTCCTAAAAATAAAGCTGGTATTTGTAACCTAGACTTCCTAAGTCAGATGGAAATTCTATTTTGGTCTGGTTTTTTCCCCTGTATTTTTTGTTTGAAATTTTACACTTTGCTAATTTTGTCTTAGCAAAGGTCAATTGTTGGAACCTCAGATTTTCATAGACTACAAAACTCATTTCACACCTGATTTTACTTTACTTTCTAAACAAGCTGAAGTAGGTTTTTTCACAACAGTACATCTAAAGATGCCTTATAAAAAGCAAAGCAACTATGGTTTATTTTATATAATTTGCATTATTTTTAAAGCACCCTCTACTTACTTTTCCAGCTGATTTCCAATCTCCTATTTTTTTTAATCTATAATGCTAATAAATTTCTAACTTTACTCATAGTTTCTCTTTGTGTCCTTCAAAACTATCATTAACCACATGCCTGAGTTACTTTTTGTTCAAAAGAATTCATCAGAAAATGACAAGTTAAGCCTAATCAGTCAGTCTTTGCTTCCTCAAAGGCCTCCAGCTGTTGTTAAGTAATATCCCTTGTCACACTTTAGATAGCCCAACAGACTGGGGAAAAAAACCAAAAACACTTGTTATAACGACAATGATAAACAAAATCTGTTCTGAAGCTACCCTAAGTGCCTTCAGAGTCTAACACAACCCTTGGATTGACTTCTTTCTGGAGAAACATAACAGCCAGAGTAATTATTAAAGTGTTGGCCCAAGACTTAAATCCACATACAGATTTCCAGCTAAACATTAAATAACACTTGGTCTTTGAAAAATTGGGCGCTACAGTCTTCAATCAGCTTCTGTCCCTCATCATCTTTACAGCACCAGGGAAATAAAGGACAAGAATTGGCTGGACACACAATGTCAGACAGCTGGAACACTGACCTATGCTTTCAAAGTCTGTTGCTCTACTAGGCAGGGTATTGGCATTAAGATTTTAAACCTGTTATCACTCACAGGAGTTCAAAGACTTTTCTTTTATTCCCATGGAGGTTTTTTACAGTGGGCTTTGCCTGCCATTTAAATGTTTTCACTCTGGATTTATGGCTTATTTTATCCGGTCTGCAGACGAGGTTTGTTTTGGGGTTTTTTTTGCAATATGAGTTTCTAAGCTAGTTAAAGCAGCCACAAAATGTTGTGCTGTATGTTATCCCAGAAAACGTAAAATGTATGATTTTTCAGCTATGGAAGAGTTGGTAGTAATGAGACCATACATTTTAAAAGATGAGTATTAATTTTAGACTTCATGAACCCTTTAAGAAAGCTCTTCTAAACTGAAAACACCTTCTCCTGCTTCAATTAGACATATTAAACATTCCTTCTCTTTTGAAATCAATTTAACAGTTAGATATGCTAAAGGATTGAACTGCAAGTTCCAGCTTCCCATAACCCTTTGCCACTACCAGCTGTTCCTTACAGATGTTTTCCCTGAGGTGAACATTCAGGAGGGGTTTCAGATTAGGGGAACATGCGTGACAGTTTCTTCTTTGCTGGCTACCACAGCTCGTTCATTCTGTAGCCTTGAGGGAGGCTCTGAGATATCACTCTTTACTTTCTGTCTCAGACCAGCTCAATCAGCTCACCCAAGTATGAGCAATTCTTCTAACAAGAGCCTTATTCAAGGCAAAGATTACAAGTTCCTCAAGTTAGATCCAAAAGTGAGACTTTTGGAGCCAGGGCAGCATTGCCTCCATTTCCCAAGCTTTTGACTGACATCTCCATCCTGAAGATGATTGCATTCCTCCAGGTGAAATTTGCTGCAAACACAGACGTGTGGGCACATGGACGTGTCTGCCCAGCAGCCAGGGATGGTATGAAGTCTCAGCTTCTCTGTGAAATACTTGTCTCTGCACAGACCTTGTCAAAGACACAATCACCCCTCTGGATTGCATGATGTGGTGAAACCAAGACCCAAGGAAAGGCTCTAAGAGAAAAAATTCCACTCTGCTCGAGCCCATGCTTCTGCAAGGGACCTGCCTTCAAATAAACAAATTGCTGCTGCTGAGCACTATTCTGTAGACAGTTTTGGGCTGAAAAGGGCTCAATCTGTTGCGAGTTTCCCATACTGTTTCTGCCTGTCATCTAGCTAGAGGGGAGACTTGGGACAGGAATCCCATATTACACACAGAAGGATAGTATTGGCCTCTCTAATACAATTGCTTGATATTTTTAAAACAATTGATACTTTTGAGCTTTCTTATAGATGAGATAGAAAAAAACAAAAGTTCCTTAGAAATTCTACACTTTGTTCAGTCACATTTAAGAACAGGAATCAGCCAGTGGCCTCCTCACTTACACACAAATATGTGTACACAGCTCCTGTTGAACAGGCTTTGTAAACCTAGACAAAATAACAACATTGAATTCAGGAGAACAACTATTTCTATTAATCACTGTAATAAAAAACCTGCAAACTTGGCAACACAGTTTTATTCAAATGCCTCCTCTATACACACTGGCAACACCACCCCCAGTATTACTCAGACATTGTTATTTTTATCATTGCAGTGTCTCTTACACAGGCATCTTCTTATTGCCTCATAGAGGAAAGTAATGAATTGAAGTATGAATGTTCTTGAAACAGATCTTTTAAAAGAAACATTAGCTCAGAAGGTACTAGAAATTAAGTTCCTGTTTGGAAAAATAGAAAAACTGAATCTCATAAATAAGCCTTTAATTTGGGTTTAATGGAGGCCATTGTTTTGGGCTTCTGCATTCATCTATTTAAGAGAAATTTGTGGAGATATTAAACGGGATCAATTCTGCTGTCACATAGTAATGGGAGTGAATAATTATTTAATTATCAATTAAATTTTGTGGGGAATTGGCACATAACAAGGTGACCGGAAATTGTATTCAAATATGAATTGGGATTTTAATAAATACTTTAACTGATGAACCTCCAGTGGTGGATGGCTCTCCAGAAATGCAGTCTTGGTCACTGCACATGAAGCAGGTAAATTCACATTTAAGGGTAAATTCTGAAACCTGCATCCTGACCACTTTCCTTGTAAATCCCATTGCCTAACGCATAAAACTAAAATGAAACGCATGAAGTCCAACTGTTTGAAGGACTAGGCATATTCAGTCCCTTTTAACTTAAACTCCCATTTACAGTAATCAATCTTCTGGAAGAAGACTCACTAGCTTTGGAGTCACCTTCCTCATCCTTGCTGTTCCTTAAAGGATTCTTTTAATTCAAGGGAAATTTCATGGATTTCAATAGTAATGCCACTAGAGCTGCTATTATCTCTCTGAGCAGTAATACAAGCAAATACAGCCACTACAAAAATAGAAAAATAATTCCTACATGCATCTCATGTTTATTAAATCTCATTGTGGCATGCTGTGATTAATCTTTTGCAGGAAGTTTCCTTAATTCTCATTTAAGGATAAATATCTGTATTTCTTCATAATAAATAAATAAGCTTTTGCACCACCTCACTTGTGACACAAATTAAAAATAAGCCATGAATTGATAACAGTTAGTTTTGTTCCTCTACAGTTCAGACATTTCAGAAATCCCATGCTAGATGAGCTGACCATTCTTCTCACTCTGTATTTTTTTTGGTTGTTAAATTTATGTACAGATTAATTTTTCATGGCTTCTGATCACATTTTAAGGACGAGATCTAAAGCTGTTTCTGTACATTCAGGTCTTGATGTCTGGGATGTGTTTTTTAATAAATATCTTCCTGCAAGTAGCCTGTCATCCTCACCTATTACTGCATTTGAGTAGAAAGTATGAAATTTGCTTGAGTTCCTACATGCAATCCCCTCAAAAGAGCATTTCAAGCAAAAAGGCAGAGGAAAGGAGTGCAGCTAGAGAGAGGAACTCATTTCTGGTGGTGCTGGTATTCAGAAAAGTCCACTGGGCTGATATAGGGACAATGGTAACTGTTGTTGTCTGTGTCTTATTACTAACTATGCACTCTTTCTTTAAGAAAAGGAAATTAAAATTTTCTTTCATCTTCTGCTCCTTCCTACTTATCTCTTACATGTCACTAATAAAGCATAATATTGCACAGTGTCTCTCCAGGGGTAAAACTCCTGTTTCCCTTCCCCTAGCCCATGCTTTGTTGCAGCTGTGCTGCCTTTCCAAGTGAACATGCCAGATCTCTGGGATTCTCTCTGCTGTCTCTAACTCCTGTTCTGATTGCTTGACCCCAGAGCCAAGTGATGAATGTTGTGGCCTGACACCCACTTACAGCAGGCTCTTCCACAGGAGCTGTTTAAGCCCCTGACAGCGTGGGCCATCAGCAGGATGGCTGTGGGCAATGAATGCAGCAAAGTGCTTGCACTGGTTACCTTTGCAGTTCAGGCTGGGACCATGGGGGAAGCCTGGGATGAAGGAGTGAAGAGGAGCAGCTGAGCAGTGTGGGTGACTCTGTACAGGCACCAAGGTGACAGAGAGGAGCATCCTCCCTGCAATCACCTTGAGAAGAGCAGCACAGCCCCGTCTGGAGTCCTGTGGAGGAGGGAGGTCGAAGAGGCTCTGCTGTATTTCCTT
>NW_008239050.1:1154700-1184347 GCF_000691975.1 Corvus brachyrhynchos | reverse complement strand
TTCAGCAGTGGCACACAAGAATAAAGTCACTGTGTCAGTCCCAACCCGACTGAGGGGAAATTAGAAGCTGTTCTGATGGCTGCATGGTGGCCCAATAGAGGAGGCCACATGAGCTGGTTTCCTTGCCATCTTCAAATTTGTGGTGCTAAATATGGCACTGAGTCTTCTTGGAAAATTCAAAGAGAAAGGAAAATTAAACTTCTGCCTCCTATCCTTTTTCCTAACTCCCCCTTCCCTGAGAAAGCCCTTTCTGAGGATGAGGCATCCTTGGAACCATCAAAAATTTTTGCTTACTGAAGGACCTAAAACCAGACTTTGTCTAGTAGCCACACCACACATATTTTCTTTAATAATATATACAGACAGGGTGGTTGGGGATGCCACAAAAACTGCACAGGAGCTGTGCAGTTTGCCCAGGCAGAGGACCAACCAGGGGCCCTGCTCTGAGCCTTTGCTCTGGCTGCCAGCCCAGGTAAGCATTTGGTCCTGGGTGCTGAATGACTCTGCTGATGCCACCATAAAACCAGGAGGGGATTGCAGTTTTAGCGAGATTTCTGCTGGATGTTTGGTAAGGCACCATCCGTAGCATTGCACAGCTTATAGAAATATTTTCTCTGTATCATAATTTCACTTATCTATTATTAATTTTTTTCCAGACAATAAAACAAAGGTATTATCATTTGCTGTGGAAAAAAAATATGGGTAAGAAATGCATCTTGGGGTTTGTTTTTTATTTCGTGTTATTTCTCTTTCCTTTCAACATCCAGGAGAAACAGTAGCCATGTGAGTTCAACTCCTCTGCTCTCCTCTAATCTACCCTTTGATGTAACAAACTGGCAAAAACATATTTCTAATCAAATATAGTCTCTCATCCTTAATCAGCTCAGCTTTAAAATGCAGATCAATGAGATAAGAAAGAGATGATTTAATTAGCCCAACCTCAGCAATGTTACAGCATATTCTCATTTACAGAAATAATGGGGAGCAAGAGGAAAGACATTCATCATCATGAAAAGACTGGGGAAGGCAGAGGAAAGCAGGATATTTCCTATGTTAGCTAAGGGTGATTTTCATTCCAGCTAAAGAGCCAGCACGTATTTTATGGGCCATTTAAATAACACTTAGGCCTTGCACTTTGTCCTTTAGCCTAAGGATGAATTTCTTTCGCTAAGTAGCAATACCTTTGGAAATCATCACTCTTGGGTTTAATTGATGAGCCAGAGACAGCTCCCACCACTTGGTGAATAAAGAAGAGGAAATATGGCAGGCAGGAACACAGCAATAATGCACATTTATAGAGCTGCTTGGGAACACTCACCCACACGAGTGCCAGGTCAGGCACTCTTACTGGAAAGGCTTTAATGGGAACAGCACAGGCTGTACTGCCTCACACTGCTACTGCCTTCCTGAGTGGCCACAGGCAGGTCACTTTGCTTTTGCATTTTTGGGGGTGTGTGTTGTTTTTCTTTGCTTTCTTTCTCTGTCCCATTAGGATTTGGAATTTCCTGCAGAGTAAATCTCTTCCTTCCTCCACAGCACAGGTCCCCCCACAAATGGGGACTGTGGCACACCTTGAGCTCTGTGGTATTGCTGTAGAGCTGCTTAAAGAGAAGAACCAGTGCAAGTTCTCAGCTTGCTCTTTCACCTTTGTGGCTTCAAAGCAGCAGAACACTACCTTACCTCCATCAGCCCTGTGTATCCTGACTCCAAATGCTCCTTCATCCCCCTGGAGCATGGGACTCACTGGATCAGATTAGCTCAGGTTTGGTCAATGCTGCCTCCTCCACACAGAGCACCCAGAACACTTCCATGGCCACACCAATCCTTTAGAGGCCTCAACAAAAGGAAAATCAGACCTGTAAATGTCCAACAAGGGTTTTCAGATGGGCTCCAGCTGTGGAGTTGGACTCAGGACCTGAACCTTTGGTGAGGTGTGTCTTGACATTCATGCTGTTGCAAAGTCAGGCCAAACCCACACAGATGAGGCTATGCCAGCTCCTGATTTGAGTTCTGGGAATGAAGTTTGTCTTCGTTGGTGCCCATCCATCATTTTGAATGGAGCTATCTTGTGACAGCCACATTTGGTAGTCTCTGCCTGGGAGATAATTGCTCATCACTGAGGGGAACTCACACAGCTGAGATAACCCTCAGGCACTTTCTCTGCAGGGATGGGAGCACCAGAGGAAAAGCAATTAACAGAGCAATTAAGCCACTATCCAATCATATCTCTTTTTTTTCCCCCCTCATCTCATACTTGTGCCATTCTCCAGTGCCTCTAAAAACAAGCAAGGAAAGGCCCTGCTCTCTAGAGGGATAGTTCCCTCAGGTGGGCTGGGGCTGAGATTAGGCTCTAACCCCCATTCTTGACCCTTACTCATCATCAGTCTGGGTTTGTTGGACATGGCTTGGCTACTGTAAATAGAACCAGTGTCCATTTCCTTTCCTGAGAGCCAACAATGGTAATTTAGACCTCTTCCCTGTATTCTTCTCCTTCCCTCCACCAGGCTTGTTCTCCAGGTAATAAATCAATCTTTTCAAAAGCATTAGATCAGATATCCTGACTCTGTGGTTTCATGAGAAAGCTTTGCAGAAAAGATACTGAGACACTCTCACATGCACAAGAGTTTATAAAATGTGTCCGTAGATGATGGCATTCACCAACACTAGAAGTGAAAGTTACTTGGGGGGGAATATAAAAACACAAGGACAGAGAGGAGAGAGACATGAGAAGGAGAAAATTCTGTCACAGTTGGGCTCTCCCAGGTCCCCCAAACTGTTCCTCCCCCATCTCCCTGTCCCAGCCCTTCCCTGGGCTGCAGCCCTTTGGGGACAGCTGCTCCTGCTGCGGTTTTCCACAGCCACAACTCCTGCAGGAAATTGTGCTGTGGAGCTCCAAGTGATGTGAAGGGCCAAAGCCCCATGGCTCTGTGGAGTTTGGCAATGTCACAGACATTACAGCAGTTCCCCCCCACCTCGTCCAGCAGCTTGGTCTTAAATTATAAGAAGGACATGGGGCTACGCTGCAAACCCTAGCAGGAGACTACATTTGTTCCTCCAGAGACCCACCTGAACTGCCAGAACAGAGTCAAGTCACCAAGCAGCATTGTGGGCACCCAAAGAAAAGTCACCTTCGCTTTTCAAAGCCTTGAAATGAAGCTCTCCATCAGTGACTCCTCATCATCGAGAAATCTGCAGAGTAACACTCACCCCATCCTTAGCACCTGAAGCCTGCTCATCCCTCCATTTAGAGGATGCACAATGCTTTTGTTAATTAGAGCCTTAGTTTAATATGAGCTGTCAGAGTTCACTTAACTTCAATTAATTGTTTCTCCTGAGCTTAATTTCTTTAGTTAAGTATTGATTAATCATTGCTTAATTATGCTGAAGTCTCACTGGGTGATATTTCAGTTGCATACCGCAGCAATGCACTGCTTTCTAAAAATACTCAGAGAATCATCAGATATTTTATGTATTGCTATTATTGGGATGACTTCTAATATTTATCTTTTCATCCCTTATGTTCCAAAATGTATATTTAACAGGTTGTGTTTAATTCCACTCGTTTACAACTCATTTTTCTCTATGTTGGTAGGTCATACACTGGAGTTTTGCTCTGCATGGTGTGGGGACAAAAGCTTTGTGTCTGGCATCCAATATCTTATGCCAGGAGGAGTAGGTTGGGGAACACAAGTAAATTAACTTTACTGTGGTACAATATTAACACATTTAAACAGCCAAAATATTGATGGCATGGGTTTTTTTCTTGAATTTTTACTTTAAGTGACACACAACTTTGGCTCAAATACTGTCTGTATTTCCTCAAAACTACAATGCTAGAGCTCTTACGAATCTGGCCTTCAGACCAAGCTACCTCTAATCTGAAATCTCAGTCTGTTCTGAAATATCAGGAGGAAATAACTACTTCCACAGTAGTATCTCTGTAGTATCTCAACATCTCTGTAATGTCAGGTTGGATTCCAAGTACCTTAGTTTTCACAGATAAGTATAATAACTATTAAATTTTTCCAAGGTCTCTCTTGAATTTCAATACTTACCCAAGTTAGAAGTTAAGTTTGATCTGTAGTGAGAAATTAAACAATTACCTTTTCCCTCACAATAATTTCCCTGGAGTCCATTTAGGCATCTAATTTTACCTACACACGGAAACATTTTTTGGTTTTTTTTCTAGATGAGAAAGAGTCACTCCCCAGGGAACACTTCTTGGTTTGACATGGTTTTGTCATACTCAAGGTTTAACTTTCTCCCTTTGGTACATGTTTACTTTTTCAGAGATCTCTAAACATACTCCTACTAAAATTTAATTTTGAACATGTTCTGTGCTATAGGAGTACTAAGCATTATTTACTTCTGTCATCCCAGATTCTCAAATGAGCACTGGTAGGAATATGCTATAAAGAGAGTCATCAAAATGACATCCTTTTCTACTACATTTCACCTACTCGGTGGTGTAAACATCTGGCACCTTGGGAATGCACATTTTTGCTGTGTGAAAGGCAAGATAATCTGGTGAAAACGTGGATGGTTATTACATGGATCATGGAAAACACTTCTGTTACCTTATGCTGAATGACACAATACATTGAATTTTCCAGAAAGGGATGGATGAATTCGTCCAGGTTAAGAAAGTACTGACAAAACACTTGCTCAGAATCTGAGCAAGTGCTAGTCAAAACATTTCTACAGTACAATTAATCTGTCCTTTGTTATTAACTTCTTATCACAGCTCTGTGTTTCTGGATTCTGATCTAAACCAGAAGCCCCACTTCTATAGCACAGCTGGCTTGTATTAAATTTGTACCAATACTTTACCAAGAAACTGAAAAGCAAGTCTGTTGTCAAGACTCTCCTTGCAACTTCATCTAAACTCTGTATCCAGGTCTGAGTCCCGGTCATTACTGATGTAGGTCCTGAACAAACACACTCCTGCCTGACATGCTCACTGCAAAAGAAGAAACAAAGAATTGGAAAAAGGAAGTTTTACCTTCCCTGCTTTCTTTAAAGGAAACTGGAGCACTGAGACACAACAAGCTAAATTTCCCAGTGTGATTTGGATCCGTATTCATTAAAATGACAAGTCATTGATCTTAATTACAATCCTCAGGATCCTGCCACATGGAACTCAAGATGTTTGTGGAAGTTTAGCAACATCAGCTTGATGCACATCCCCAACTTTCTTATGCTAATTCCTAAAGACAAAAATATTCCCATTTTGTCAGCTTTCTTGGTGTCAGCCACAATTTTACAGCTCAGCATTATTTATTTATATTGCAACCTGGCTTAACAGACAAAGTCATCAACCACAGCTGTATCAGGGGCTTTACTACCAGAAAACAAAACTTCTAAATCCAGGTGTTAAGATGAGACCACTGAGATAAACAGGCAGTTAAGTGGGAAGTATGAGTTTATCAGGGCAATCAGCCTGGTCAAAAGGGATCAGAACTCCTCCAATCCCCTCCTGCAGACTAAACCCAGCGTGATTAACGTTAGGAGAGATGGCTAAATGTTATGTGCCTACGAATGTTTCAAACATTCCTGTTCTTTCTACCAAAGGAATACACACGAGGACTACAGTGGCTCTTCCATCTGCCACATCCATCTTGCAAAACCAAGAACAATACCATGCAACCCTATACCCAGTTGTCTGCTGGAGCTTGCAAATTTTCTCTCCCACTGCATTAATAATGTGACATGTCCCCATTAAATAATAATAAAAATATAAATAAATAAATTTAAATGAAGGGAGCCATGGCTTATTTCTTTCAGTGCATCTTCAAGTGAACAGAATCCCTGGCTCCCCAGGCTGGCCTGTCACTACCTCCTTACTGTTCAGGTGTCTTAACCACTTTTTTCATCCTTCCAGCTCATCTGAGAAAAGAACAGGAGGATGAAACATTCCTGCAATTGTCTGTGAACTGATACACTGGAAGTGGCCTGTGGGAAATCTGCCACTCTGCTGTGGATTTCTGGTCTCTGGGACGTGGTCTGCGAGGCTGACTGGATTCAGGATACAATACCTTGTGGAGGAAGTGCTGTGATTTTTTTGAGAAAATCATTCAGGCATAAGAGCAGAGAAAAAAGTTGTAAAAGTTAAAGAAAGATCCCTGAGGGACATCAGCACTGCCAGGATCTCTACAAGTTCAGTGTGTAGTCTCTTTTCTCAGCACATTTGCTTTGGGCAAAACCATAATAGTAACTCATCAGTTGAGGCAGGTAAGTGTGCCTGTTAACATATCTATCCTAAAATACTTCTATTATTAATAAACAATCAAGTAAAAGCTGCAGGTCACCATAACTTTTTCAGACTTCTCACCCTAACTTTTTTCCATTTTCAATGACACTGTGCAATTGATTGCAGTGCAATTTGCTTCCTTGCTTTTCAACAAATAATTGCTTCATTTGGATTTTTCAGATTTTTGATAACTAAATTGGCTTTTTACTGTAATTATTTCCCTTTCTATTTCTCCATCTTGCACTTCACAGGAGCTGTAGTTTGGTTTTGAATCCTGCTCTCTGGGTACCAGCAGCATTTTCACATGGGCTGAAGCTCTGGTTTATGGCTGTTCTCATCCAGCTTGGTCAAGCAGGCTAAAAGGAAAAGAAATGCAGCTAAATTCTGAGGGATCAGATTCTATCCACCTTTAACATATTATGTAAGTCTTCATCCTTTGAGTAGTCTTATTGATTTCAGTGGAAGGAGTTGTTATTGCAGAATGTGAATAAGATGTCAGAATTTCACCCTAAATATTTCACTTTACAAAGGAAGCCATGCTGCAGAAGAAAACACTCCCTGAGCTGCAGCAGGATGTAAAATTTGCAGTTAAAATAAAATCTGAGAAGCCTTTTGCTTCTTTGTGATGGTGCCCTCCTATTGAAAGTGCTTAATAAACAGAACTAGTTCTGTCTGAATCAAATGAAAGATGCTCATATACAATCTGAGAGTCTTCTAATCCTTACAGCACCACAAGTAATTCAAAGAAGTCTTGAAGTGCCACGATAATGGCACAAGATGGTTATCTCTGTATTATTGGTTTTGTGTACATCAAAGAATGCTCAGTGGGAAAAATAATGTTGCATAAAAAACCAAACACTTTTCTTTCAACAAAGCAGACAATTAAAATTATCCAGAAGTTAAGGAAAATATGAACTAAAAATATTTTGCCTTTCAAAGTCTACATTACGCTTAAAACAATTTTATGGTGTGTATTGTAGGCTCTGGATTACCATAAATGTCTGATTGAAAATCTTTGTAAGGATGTTGAGATTAAGTACACAGCTCTTAAATTCTACAAACACAAAATTGATTTCAAAGGAATCAAGTGATGAGAATGGATGTCCATGAAACAAAAATAATGTATTCATAAAGGCCTTTTTCACCAGTCATGACATAGAGTGACAACAACTGGACTTGCCACCTGGTTTTAAAATTGCTTAAACTAAAGATTATGGGAAAAGCTGAAAAAGGAAAGAAAGAAATAGAAGCCAGCTGTACCTGTGGTGTGATTATATTGCCTTCAGGATAGACAAGGCACTGGTTGGTCAACTTTTATGTTGTAGTTTTGGATGTACATGAAGTAAAGAGAATGTGGTGCTGAATGAATGACCAAAAAGTGTACAAAAAAGGGCAAAATCTACCTGGTACAGTGTCAGCAAAGTCTCAGGAGTTGTGGGGAGGGAAGGGAAAGAAAGCACCTTACTCTACATGACATTATGAAACAAATCACAAAACTAGGCATGCTTTACACCAGTGGAAGCATGATACACCAGGCAGAAGAGCTGCCCCCCAGATCTCTCCCAGAATAATTCTATACCTTTCACAGATGTAGAAATTCGAGTTCCTGGTGAGTCAGGGCCTCCTGATGCCTTGCACAGTCCCAGGAGCACTCGGTGTGGAGGTGCAGTGGGACTGCCTTTCTTCTCTCCAATAATCAAACCACTGGATAAGGAGTGGGAAAAACCCTGGATGTTTTGTGCCTGGCTTGTTGTCAGGGCAGAGATGTGTATTTGTCCCTTATGCACAGGGGGTCATACCCCCATGTCCATACCTCGGCAGAAGCATCAGCAACAACGTGTGACAGGCTTTACTCCCCATAGAGAGACACTGAAGTATGGCATCCACTCATTTCCTGTCATACCTTTAAATCAAGGCTAAACAAGGTGAAAAGCAAATAGATTTTCAGCCCTTGTAAACTCACAGGGCAAGCTGAATGGATAAATACCAGGATGATTCGCTGTCATATATTATCCTGGTGTGTTAGAGTTGGCTATATAATAAGTTCATGGCCATCTCAAAATAAGTGGAAAAGTGAATGCTTCCATTGTGATTACTTGGCTAAAAAAATACATGTCAGTAATTCTTCTTCTGCCCTTCTTCACCATTTAATTGCAGTATTTTAAGGTTAAAAATGGGAAAATGCTATGTACTTTTCAGGGAAAACTGACTGGGCTTTTTTTCAGAGATAAATTACTTAGAAACAGAGAGAAAATAATATTCTATTGAAAATGACTCCCTAATGTCCATGGGCCAAGTTAAAGGATGTATGGGCACACTTGCACAAAGAGCTGCAGCTCTGCAGTGGTGTGACTGGAGGAGAATCTCAGCTTCTCTGTGTCAAGCTAAAGGGAAAAAACTGTGTAGGAAATTTCAGTTCACCTGCTTGGCTGGGATGAAAAGTTTCAAGGAAATAACCAGAGTGTTATCTGCTAATGTGCCTGCAGGCATAGTCAGACTGAGACAGCAGCTCAGATTAGGGTCACCTGGCATGTTCACTTCTGTAGGGTCCTAATTCTATCACCACCTGTCCTCAAGGGACTTTAAAGAGCTGGTCCCCATCTTCCCTAGCAAATGGCTATGTAAGAGAAGAAGAGGAGGAGGAAGGATGCAGGAACTGATTCTCTTGACAATGAGAATTACTCAGCTGCCACTTCTCCCTTCTTTAGGGTTCAGGATGTTTCTCCCAGCCTATCTTTATAATGAGTGTGAGGACCATTTCAGTGGGAAAGCATAACCATAACTCCAAAACAAGCTCATGGCTGCAAATCCTGTGTTTAAATGTGGGCTAAACTGCTTATGAGGCTAAGCTGAAGTTGCATTTTGATGTCCAGCTCTGCTGTTTGGCTCCTGGGGCACCTTTTGTACTGATCTGGCTGTGGTCCACTTGTTCTGGGTGTGACTAAGGAGCTGAATGAACTTCTCAAGTAGATCCAAGTAATGTTTTTCACTCTTAATGCATCTTGAAGAACTACCAGATTCATTATAGAAGTTGCTCTTTCATTCCTGGTCTCTCCAGGAAAAAAAAAAAGAAAGATCAAGGTGCTTTGGAAGACAACCTGTTTCCCTGTTATATCTGCCTGTTCACAGGACCAGGAGGATCAGATAAACTTCCTGGCTTTCCCATGCTCCACTAATACCAAATTACAATGTGCTGGCCATTTTTCCCTGTCGTGTTTTGAGCAGTTTCAAATGAGGTAGATTAAAACCATTGCACTTATTTATAACAGTTGCAGTAAATTTTAGGGTAAAGCAGGAGGCTATTGGGCAGCAGTATTTTGTTTCTTTCCCTCTTTGAGTTAGGGCTATGGAACATGGGGAGCTGATATTAGGTTCTGGCAATTTAAGTCTGTTTAGCAAGGTTCTTAATAATCTCTGCATGTATATCACAGAGAACCTTTTGCATATTGCTTTAAATAATTCAAAAGTTCTCCAATATTGTATTAAATAATTCAAGAATCGGACAGGCTTTGTGATTAATGATGTGTACCTGGAATTTCTGCAAACACAGCAAGGAGTCAAAGTATGCTCTAGATACAAGTGTCCTGGCACAAGATCCCACTTACCCCTTGCCAAGGCAATAGTATGTATTAGAAAATTGGATAAGCGCCTGCTACTCAATGGAAAACTGACTGAGGCCAATGGTTAATGTGGCAGCTGCTGAAAGAGTCTGTTCTTTCTGACAGACAATACTAATTTGGCTGAGAACCTCTATTGTCTTCAGACTCCCATTTTTAATCTTCGTGAATAGTATTGGTGTCTGATGTGAAAATTAAATGGAAGTATAAATACTTCTGCGGGAGCTGGGCGTTTGTCCTCGTATTTCACCAGTCTTGATTTGAGAGCATGGAAAGGGTTTGCTTTGTAAAGCAAAGCACATAAGCTTATTTTGCATGGTAACTTAATCCTAAAGGGCTTGGAAGTTGCTGTTATTCCCAGCTGTGCTGGGTCTGTGATCATGAAAAGTACCTGGAAGTCTGTTGTCCTTTTCCATTTGTTTTTATAGGGGGATACAAGTGGAGCATCATTATTAAGGCAAAAACCCCCTAAATGCTAGAATTACTGAGTTTTCACCCTCAGTTGACACAGCAGCCACTTTCCCTTCTTAGTACAGATGAAACAATTCTGATTTAGACAGTACTATCAACAGTTTTTCCCAGGAAATGAATAGATTTCTGTAACCTCAAGGTATTTTTTGGTTAAAGGATTTCTCTAAGACACAAAGAAAATCAATGCTACATTGAGGTAGAAATAAAGCAGACAAATCCTCCTAAATATACTTTTTTTTTTTTTTAAATAAAGGATATGCTAGTGAGCAGAATGGAATACCCAGGAAGCAGAGTACAATTATGAGCACTATTGGAAATACTCTGTAGATATCTTTATGGGAGTCTGATATGAGACTCCCAGCCCAGCCACCTCAGTGAGCAACCACTTTACAAACATCAAAAGGACCAGCTGATTTTATTGGATTTTGGATATTTTCAATGAAAGACTCCACAGGGGATGTACTGAGATGTGTCCAGCTTTAATATTTAAACATATTCAAGATTTCTAGAGGAAGAGACAGAGAAATAAAGAGGGCTGCTGCTGTGGCAAATGCATTTGGCATGCCATGGCCAGTATACCCTCCTATATGTTCCTCTCTGCTCCAGCAGCAGCTGGTGGCCTAAGGGCCATTTGGATAAGGTGAGGGACTGCTGGAGTGAAAGCTCCTCTGGACTCAGGCCCAGAGGGAAACCAAAGCACAGGGGTTGAATTAAAACCTTTGTACAAGCTGAGATACATGAAGCCACACTAAAGTGAAATAGAAATATAGATTTTTTAACTTTTAGTAGAAATATATGCTAAGTGCCTTAAACATTAAAAAGCTGTAGCAGAGACCTTAAACACAGTTGTTGCTACAGTAGTGTTACCTTTTCACATAATTCTTTACTTTAGACAAAATATAGATAGAATTATACTGTTCACATTTTTTAGACAGAGTGTTCACATAAACAGTAAGAGCTGATAGAAACTGTACATGTAAATCTGTGTAATACCTATGTAACGCTTGTGTGAGATTTATGATTGTTAGAATTAGACCAGGATAGGTTAAGAAAAGAAAAACTAGAATCGTGTGTTAATCTTATTGGTCAATTAACAAATATAATCCACACTTCTGTAAGAAAAATTTTATGGAGCATATAGAGCATATAGAAGAAGAAGAAGCTGGTTTTGCCTGCCGTTGCTGTTGCTGTTGCTGCTTGCCTTTATCGTGAACCCCCTTCGAACTCTGCCTTCAAGAAGGCTATGAGACTATGAAATAAAGAACTTAGCAGAACAGCAGCCTCCTCTGCTCTCTTACCCTCGTCTGAGAAGGAAGGGTACCCCATCAAAAGCTCAACAAGCCTGGATGAAACACATTTTTACAGATGCTGCACAGGGAATATTGACATTAGATATACAGCCTGCAACCTGGGGAGCAGGTTGGTGGATTGGTTCTTGGGGTTTTTCAGTCATGGTTTTTGTTGCTTTTGGTGGTTGTTTTTGTTTGGGTTTTGTTGCTTTTGGTGGTTGTTTTTGTTTGGGTTTTTTTTAAGAATGTGCATCTCAGAAAGAATCTCAGGTATTTAAGGGCAGGGACAAAACCCAAGGTGTATCAAATGACTGATACCTAGAACAAAGCTCTGTATGCACATTTGCATTTAAATAGTGGAAGCTATTGCAAATTGCCCACACTAGTCTTTATTTCAGTGGTTTAGAGATCCACGTTACAATAAACTTCAGCATTTTTTACATAGGCTAACTGCAAAATGCTGCTCATTGTTTCTTAATAAAATGAAAGCTTGGAAAGATGACCAATTAAGGTGTCTCTGCGAAAGTCTCAGGGGTGAAGCATCTTCCTTAAATAAAAGGGAAATATGCTAATTTTCCATCCCTGCAGATTAATTGAAGGAGCCATAGTATTCTTTTCGTGTTTCAGGGCACAGCAGGTGGGAAGGGAAGAGAGAGGATATTGCAGGTCAGCCACTTTAGGATTTCGATGGAGAGTCTGCCTTTTGTAAAGAATGAATAATTCAACCACCCACACCACATAACCATTTAAATTACAGTCTTCCTGTTATTATAAAGCAATGTCTCAAAGGAATAAATAAAGTTGACAAAAATAGTCTTCATAAGGGTTGACACTGATTACACCAGACTGAACACCCTCCCTCATGGGGCTCGTCCACCTTTAAATGTCATCATGAGATGACACCTGTCTATCCTGCTGTCAGTCTGAACAGAGAATAAGTCTCTGTTCCCAGTGGCTTCTTTTCCTAGCAAGACCAATTCTAAGTCAAAAAGCACAGGATGACAAATCTTAAACCAGCAAAAGCTGAATGTTTTTTTATTACTCACTCTGTCTCTTAGTAGGAGGGGGAAACCGCTAAAGAGAGGAGTGAAGGGGAACTTCATGGCAGATAAATTTAAAACAAATAAAATGCTGGATGTTGGTTCTGTAAAATTAATTTCTGCAGAACATCATGTAGGAGAATGAAGTGACAGATATTAGGCAGAAATTCTTTCCTGTGAAGGTGGCTGGGGCACTGGCACAGGTTGCCCAAGGAAGTTGTGAACTCCCTACCCCTGGAAGTTCAAGGCCAAGCTGGATGGGGCTTTGAGTAACCTGGCCAAATGAAAGGTTGTCCCTGTCCATGGCAGAGGCATTGGAATCAGCTGATCTTTAAAGTACCTTCTAACCCAAGTCATTCTATGATTCTGGGACAGAAAACATTGTCCCAGCTTTGCATTAATTAGCAGTGGTAATTCATAGCCAGCTGTCTATCAAGGACAACTGACCTTGTGGCTCTGTGATTCACAAAACTGGTCTGTTGGCACATATTTGGTTTTTTATTCATTTTTATTGTTGATTGTTCATCTTGCAAGATAACAGGCTCAGAAGACCACAGGTACTTCCATATCGAGTGAAATCAAAGGCCTAACAAGCCCTGAAGGAAACAGCCTGTTGAGAAACCAAATCATGGCTGGCCTCTGTGACATGGCTCATCTGAAACAGAGATGAGAATGATATTCACCTTTTCTGAACAAGCCTAAAAACTTTTTCCTTGGTCAGAAAATAATTTATTTCCTGATTACTTCCAGTTGTTTTATTAAATTTCTACCATGGAGAAAAGAAAATTCCAAAATGTGATTGTTCATTGAAACAGATTTTTTTTCCTATTTTTGCTGCAGTTCATATTTCATCTCAGTACAAGAAATTGACATAGTGCCCTCATGCCTCTTTCTCTTAGAGGGTGCTTCAGATATTAACAGTTCATTTGCCACAGAGCAGCTTAACTGGCCTCCCCTGCCCAACAGCACAAAAGGGAATGGTTATTGATACCCTGTGATACAAACTGATATCCCCTAAGGGCAGCATATATATTTATGATTTATATCATGGCTTATTTCTTACTATTAGAACGGTTTTCTGTGCTGGTAGGAAATCCTAATTCTGCTCCCATATGGACAGCTCAGACAAAGTTCCTGCCTGCCTATGCTCCTTCCTGTACACAGCAAGTCGGGCAAGACACAGAACAGCCTCACTACCGTGGGCAGGAGAGGGAAGGAAACAAACACACTTCAGGCTCCCACTTCACAGGTGCTGCCAGGCTCAGTGTGGTCATGATGCTGTAAAAAAAAAGCATATCTAAATAGACATGCCTACACATAGTCACAAAGAATATTGCATCCGTTAGCTCATGGGAAACTTCAGACTTATATGATGCGGCCTTTTGCTGTTAGCCAGTCCCTCTCCCTGTGTGCCATTTCACTTCTTTGAAGCACTGAAGATGTACTTCAATCCAGACTATCCAATTCAGAAACTATATGTGTATAAATGAAACAAGGATCTAGTTGCTCTGAGCTACGTCCAAATCTAAATTAAGTTGCTCTTACCAAAGAACGTGTTCAACAGCAGCAGGAGCACCTTGTTCATATTTTGCAAGTGTTAAAAAAGAGCCTTCCCCATTTTGTGCTAATAAAATGCTATTCAATAACTTCAGGTAAGAACTACAAAGGATTAAAACAGTTTTACATCTCTCCCAGCTCCTCAAACAGCTGTGCTATGCTGCAGCTGCACACATTGCTCAGACAAGATACAGCAGCAGGTAATTCTGCAGTCATTGGCCTGCAACATACCCCAGCATCCAGCAATCCCCTGGTTAGTCTGGGTTTTAGAGGAGAAGCAAAATCCTCTAAGCTAAGTCCTCCTAAGAAAAAGGAAACAAACCTATTTTAATAAACAAATATATTTGACAATAGGATTATCTGAGTTTCTAAGGTTAGCATCCTGTCTTCCTCAGAAAGGCACTAAGCACACCTAATTAACACTATAAAAGAAACTAAACATATTGGTTGGGTACTAAGATTTTCTTTGCACTGGTTGCATTGTCATGGCTAAATAAAAAGGACTGATGTCTGGCTTTAAAAATGGAGGAGGGAGAGGAGTATGGTGAGAGAAAGGAATTACCCATTGATTTATTCTTTTACTTAACAGCTGAGGAGAATGAGCAATTTAAGGTCAGCAGCATATTGTTCAGCTGGCCTCAGAGCCTGCAAAATTACCAGCACTGTGTGTTGCAATAAATTGCATGCTTTTGTCATCCCTGTTTGCTTGAAATATGTGTGAAACGAAGAGAGAAATAGCTAAGACCAGCATTAAGGACTGCCCTGATCTGCCTAGAAGGTGAATGGAGACAAAACAGTCTGTTTTGTTGTTGATATGAGAGCCCCTCTAATGCACAATCAGTCCCACTGCTTTTGTAGCTGCTTCCTTCCCCGGTACCAGGGGCACACACAGCCACGTGGGTCAGGAGGGTTGCTGGAAATCCCAGCAAAACTACTCCTCCCAGTTCTCTCCTTCTGTACCCCAGTGATCCACCCCAAAGGGCTCATGTTTGATTCTGCACAAAGTCCGTGTGCTGTCCTTGTAGTGCTGCAGGCTGCCCAGCCATCATGCCTGCAGAAACATTTACTCTAACAGTCCCTAAAGAACTCACCCTGTGCAGAAGGGTAAATTAAACACGGAGGTGTGGCTCAGCTAAGGCACTGCATCACACAGTGAGAAGGTTACTGACAGTCCAAGTAACTTTTCAGACTAATGACTCTCTCATCAGTCCAGGAAAACAGGTCTTATTGCTCCAGAAGGTCATACTGGCCTTTATTTTCCTCCTGGTGATGCAAGTGCTGATTATAGTGCAGTATCCAAGACAGGTAATTCATGTCAAAAGGTGCAGAAAGTGGCTTTGCTTATTGATGTGTTGTCATCGCAACGTTCAGCCTTTCTGTTCATAGCTATTCACGTGAGTTACAGCAAACAGAGCCTGTGCCTGGCATTAACCTGCTCCCCAGGCAGCTATTACTCAAAATGCACAATGGCCTGCGGGACACCAAGAGATTTGCCATTGCTCTATTGACCAGACACAGCCTTGTACTGCACTGTGTGATGAAGTAGTGTCAAAATAGCATTCCAGGCCATTCTCCTGGAAAAGTCAGAAAGCCACAGCTTGGACAGGTGCACTCTTTGCTGAGGCAAGAACTGCCTGGATGGCTGGGCCCAGAGAGTGATGGTGCTGCATCCAGTTGGTCATTGGTGTCCCCCAGGGATCAGTAGTGGGCCCAGTCCTGTTCAATATCTTCATTGATGATCTAGGTGATGGAAACAAGTGTACTCTCTGTAAATTTGCAGACAACAGCAAATTGGGTGGGAATGTCGATCTGCTAGAGGCTGAGGGCTCTGCAGAGGGTTCTGGAGAGATTGAATTGATGGAACGAGACCAATTGTATGAGGTTCAATAAGGCCAAGTGCTGGGTCCTGCCCTTGTGTCCCAACAAGGCCCTGCAGTGCTCCAGGCTGGGGGCGAGTGGCTGGAAAGATGCCCAGCAGGAAAGGCCCTGGGGGTGCTGGCAGACTGTCGCCGAACATGAGCCAGCATGTGCCCAGGTGGGGCAAGAGGGCCAAGAAGCCCCACGGCATCATGGCCAGCAATAGTGTGGCCAGCAGGACCAAGGCAGTGATTGTCCCTCTGTGCTGGGCACTGGTGAGGCCACACCTCAAGTGCTGTGTCCAGTTTTGGGACCCTCAGCTCAGGAAGGACATTGAGGGGCTGGAGCAGGTCCAAAGAAGGACAATGAAGCTGGGGAAGGGTCTGGAGCACAAGACTTACGAGGGTCAGTGGAGGGAGTTGGGGCTGTTTAGCCTGAAGAAAAGGATGCTTCAGGGAGATCTTATCACTCTCTACAACTCCCTGACAGGAGAGTGGCCAGGTGGGATCAGCCTCTTTTTTCACCAAGTAAGAAATGACAGGCCAGAAGGAAATGGCCTCAAGTTGTGCCATGGGTGGTTTAGATTGTATATTAGGAAACATTTCTTCACCATAGGTCATCAAGCACTTGAATAGGCTACTCAGGGAAGGCCTGGAGTCACCATCCCTGGAGATATTTAAAATATGTATCGATGTGGCACTTGGGGGCAGGATTTAGTGGTGGACTTGGCAGTGCTGGCTTAACAGCTGGACTCAATGACCTTAAGGATCTTTTCCAACATAAATGATCCTATGATTCCATGTACATGCTTGTCCTTCCCTTGTGTATTCTTCCTTTATGGGCACTGTAGCACCTAACAAAGAAAGTACCATGAACCTCCCCAGGTTTTATTTTAGGCTTCACTGGGCAACAAGATGAAGCTACCCTAATGTTGCAGCTCAACGAGCTGTGCAGCAGTGTGAGCCACAAGGTATCATGGGAGGATTGGAAATTGCTGTTTGTTGTCCCTGATCCTCTGTCAGCAATGCCTTCAGTCTCATACTGCTTCTGTGTGTAAAAGTACTTTTCCCCAGCTCAGCCATGGAAAGGCAGGAAATATCCTGCATGTCATTTACCTTTGCTTTGAGGAAAATAACTACACTTTTTACTGTGTGGCTTTGATTCTCGGTGTAGAAAAATCTTTTTCTTCACTTACATTTTACTAATAAATACATTGTCTCTGAGAGGACAGAACCTGACTCATCAATGGAGCTTTCTGTGCTGGCCCTACAGAGGCACTGGGATGTCCACATGACATCTCAACTCTATATTCTCACTAAGAGTGATGGAGGTGGGGAACCCTGAGCTGGGGTTGCCCAGACAAGTTTTGGTCATTACTAAAGGCCATTCCTCACAAACCACCTTCCCCAGGCATTCCTCCAGTCCTTGGCTTGGTCTTTGTGCTCACACATATCTACCCCTTGTTACTATTGGGGATAGAGGCTGTGGTCCCTTGCCACTGTAAGGATTAGATTCTGTGTTGCTTGTTGCAGGACAGACAGGACAGGATCAGAGCTCAGGGAGGAGTCTGTGTAATGGGCAGCCCTGCCGTGTGCTGGTTTTATCTCAGACATCATCCTTTCATGGCTTGTCTATACAAATAACAGTATTCCAAATCTCTCAACAGACAGGAGGAGAAGTCATTGCAACCCTAGGACTGAATTTGATGGGCTGCTGCACCCTTCTACCATTCCTGCAGGGATGGGGGGAGATGACTGTCCCAGCAGCCACTGTCTCACCAGCATACACAACATTTTGTGCATCACCAAACACCCTCTCCAGGGACTTATACTGAGTCCTTGGTTGCCTGGATCTTGCTTCTGACCTGGGCAAACCCCAAATTCAGTAGGACCCAAGGTCTCCAGCCTTGCATAGAGCAAGGGGCAGTCACCTCTCATGGAAACAAGGTGCTGCCCATCAGCAACCATACTTCCATCCCTACCCTGGCCACAGGTTTTAATGATGTGTTCAACCCACATAAACAATGAAAGATGCTTATGATATTAGGCATGCACATTCATGAATCTGTGACCCAGCCCTCATCTTCCAGAGGATCTTCCTCTAAAGGAAATCTCCACAGTGTCATCCACAGTTTTGGAGGTCTGGAGGAAGCTCTTCTAAGGCTACACAAAGCATTTAGCACAGCCCCACTCACTCAAAATGCCATTTGAGTAACTGACAGAGCTCTGTAAAAAGCTTTTAATTTACAGCAACAGGACCATTTTTCAAAGTTTCCAAGAATTTTGTGCATTTTACAGTGAAAGAACATTTATTGCCACTTTTATTTGTAAGCTGACTACAGCTCCATATTACTTGGGGTATAAAGCAGATGAGCAAAAGGCCTTTAAACTATTGTTTTTACACTTCTGATCTTGATTGATGTTGACACCAATTAGCAGAAAAGGAATCTTCCAGATAAAGGAAAAGAAGATTTTATTAAGCCCTAAATGCCAAGAGTCAGAATTCAATGCAAAATTCATTAGTGCTTATGGCAGGAGTCCTACCAGATATTGCCAAGGGGTTAAAGGGAAATAAAAATTACATAAACAGGATTTTCAGGACTTTTAAATCCTAGCTTGAACAGTAAACTTGTTTGAGTGATTTCAGCTTGCTGTTCTATACCCTGATATATAAAGGCTGTTCTGGTACACTCACTAGCTTTAATCAGAGGCAACCTCTACTGAAATCAGTTGTGTTCCTCTAAATGTACAGAAAAATCAAGGTAATATTTTTTCATTCAGTTCTAAATCTATTTCTGTAAATGCAACATTCATCAGGTAGAGGAAGAGGTCTTCACATGATATAAATATAAATTTTAAATAAATAAATATATAAATATATGCGTGTGTATATATATATATGGGATCAAAATCTGACTAAAATTTCTATTTCATGTACAGACAGTGACACAAAAATAATGATACTTGCCTTTTCAAGTAAATATTTTTTTGTAAAAAAATAATACTTTCCTTTTACCCTTAAACAGTTGCTCAGAAAAATAAATGAGCTTTGCAAGTTTCCTGATGTTGTATCACCAAGAAATCCCAGTTTAACAAAGCTCCAAAACCAGATTTGAAAGCTGTATAAAAACAAAGATTAAATATGCTTTTTTAGAAATAGAAATAAAATAGTTTGTACAGTTTGGAGTCCGAAGAACTTTGAGTGGCTGCTCTGTAAGAGAAGTGCCACAGCTGCCTGTTATTCTAATTCACAGGAATTCTTACAGGAACTCTGTTTTGGAGCAGGAACAAATACTTGGGCAAGTTGAGGCAGTTCCTTCCTAAGGCTTCTATTCACAGCACTCAGAAATTTACTTGAGTATTCATGTCTCTCTGTGTTCACTAGATCATGTTTTGCTTTTTTCACTAGATCATGGTTTTGGGTTTTTTTTTTAGCTCTTCAGTTTGGTAAGGAAAATCATAGGTCTCAGTTCCCAAACACCAGGCACTGCCTGCCCAGAAGCACACCACAGGTTTTCATTCCTCTCTGCTGCCGGGTATCTGCTCTTTCAGTTCAAAGGACTGCACACACACAGATTTCTTGCAATTCAATTTAGCCAATGATAACTCGATTTCAACATGTCCTAAGACATGTTCTTCCACTGGCAGAGGATCCTGATGGCCATCCGTTTACATCTACTTGTCAGAAACCCCAGGGCAAATGTTGACTCTGAATTTTCCTTCCCGTCTCATTTGCTGCATCAAATGTCATCAGTGCTTTTGACAGCAGCATCCTAGACTCGTAGCTAGGAACTTATTGCCATTTCTTGCTTGCTGTGGACATTACAGGTTTGGTTTGTACATCTCTCATCTTCCAGGGCTAAGCACTGCACTTTTCTGCTTCATTATACTGGGGTAGTGCTATTCACCTGAAAAGCTTAATCCCAGATTTATTTTAAAAGTCAAAGCATCCCTTTGCTGTCTTCACATCATTTGCTCCTGCCCTGCAACCAACCCTTCCCCCTTCTGCTGCTTCGGGCAGGAGTTCATTTTCCTGTAGATTTGAGCAACTTGCCACACAGTGAGAGCTTTGCTCTCTGACTGAGGCTAAGCACTGGTTTTATTATTAAAAAAACCCTTGCCGGTTGCTTATTAAAAAACAAACCGAATTAAAAACAAACAAACAAATAAAACAAACAAAAACCAAAAAAAACCACAACCAAACAAAAGCAAAAAAAAACCCCAAAATACAGATAACACTGCATTGCTGTTAAACCACATGTTGAGAATATTAGTGAGCCTGGAAACTCTGATTGGAAAAAGGAGAATGATTCTAGAAATGGGGATATGGGATTTTATGGAATATGTTTTGTAGACCCATACTCTTATCTAATACTTTATTGCCTCAGTTTCTCCTCAATCCATTTGGGCCATGTTATGCTCTCACAATATTTACATGTTCTGTGAATGAAGATGGATTTCTGCTCACTGATGGCTCTTGTCTAAGCTGCTTTGTTTTTTGGATCTTGATCATACTTGCAGTGTACCGATTTTATAATAGCATACCTTCCTCAAATAAACATTTAAATGTGGAGGGAGAGTTCCTGTTCAGAGAGTAAAACCCATCTAGCAAAATCTCAGAGCCAGAGCTAAATGCCACCAGCTTCCATCAGTTCTTCAGCAGCAAGTGACATATGGCAGAAACCTGTCCCCTCTTCTCAAGGATCTCAGAAACAAAATAATGAGGAGTCTCTGCCCAAGACTTAGAGACTATGAGTGCTCTGTGTGTGTGTGCATAACAATTAAAAAAGCAACTGTCCTGAGAAGCATGATGAACTGCTTCAACTCCTGCACCTCTAGAAGGATTTCTCCCTCTGTATTCACAGAACTGTGGGGGAATGTTTGAGAGATCAGCAGATTAAAGGTATTTTTGTTCTCTTTCTTTTGCTTCTTGAGGAGGAAAACATTGGAAAAAATGTGCCATGGAAGTAGAGCTTGTGAAACTGTCTCTCATAACTTTGCTGGGGAATTCCATGGAGGACCAGAGTGAGGCATTTACAAATTTGAAATAACGGGGCATTGACTCAGTCACACAATAGATATACTCTCAGTTGGTTAATAAAATAAGAAAGAATTCTTGGTTAAAAAACTATTTGCAGTGAGTCAGGTCTGTTTCAGTCTTATGCACAGATTCTCTTAGTTCTTCCTCCATTGCAAACAGAGATGACAAGACTTCATGGGATTTCAAATTTACAGTATATCAACAAGAATATTTTAAAGCAGAGGTGCAGCGACAAGGCAAAATTTAGAACTCTGCCCCTTTTCTCACTCTAGAGTTATCTGTAGCAGCCATGTAGAGAATAGAAAATGGAATATTCCTCACAGATATTCATATATAACAGGACACCAGCAGAAATGCTTGCATTGTTATCCCTGTCAGATTCTATGAATCCACAAATCCTGCTAAATATCTAATATCACAGCTAAAGATGTGCCTAGATGTGCAAGCTGTTAGTTATCTATAAAAGGCCTCTTATCAGGACCAGCACTGACAATAATATCTGCAAATGCTGAAGGCCCCTCAGCTGTCAAACAAGAAATCATCATCCAGCTGTGTGATAAATGTAAATACAGGTGCTACGTCCACAAGCAAAATGTAAGAGGAAAAACACCCAGGTCACTAAGAATGAATCTGACCAGAGAAAAAAACATGTGAGAAAAATAGTAGGGTTATAGTTAATCTTCATCCTGTTGTCATTATCAATAGGGGACATTAGGAGTCTACCTAGAGGCATCAGCAGCATTCCTGTTACTTCTCTCTATATGCCACCACACAGAATGGTCAGTTTTGATTGTGGTCAAATGTGAGTCACTGGCAGTAAACTTAACAACTACTGATTCAACTGGTGCTTCAACACAAGCCATGATGTGTGGAAGTGATAGAAATATGGTCATATGCATACTTTGGATTTAGTCCGTGATCCAAAATGTCTTCAGCCAGGACTGACAAAAATAAGTACAACAATCTGTATCAGGCCTCTGTCATCAGCACCATTGCTAGATGGAGACAAGGTAATACAATAGATCCCAGGAACTTGTATAATGTCTTCTAAAGACCACAGAAAATTTACTATCTGCATTATCCCGTGGCAGGGAGTTCCACAGCTTAGCTGGAAACTGTGCAAATTGTAGGAGGTAAGAAATACAAACAGGATTTTCTTGACCTGTAAAGCAACTTTTTGAGTGAGGATATTTTTCCTGAACTGACAGAAGATGGAAGTCATGCTCCATAGAACATGTAGGCATAATCCACAACAGCAGAAAAACACCAGCAATTAGTCAGAACCCCTCTGTTGACTGACAAGAAGTAGACATACTATCACTGAAGACCAATCTTCTGAGCTCTCAAAGTGTGTAAATTAGACACAACGTGTAAATTGCACAGTAAGTGACAAGAATTTCAGAACATTGATTACTTTGAGACAGTCATTTGAGGAATGAATTCTTTCAAGAAATATAAAACTGCTGCTCTTGATGGCATCTGACAACTGAGTAGATAAAATACCTTGGTTGAATGACAAATATCCCAATACTCCAACCATTTACTGTGCATTGCTGTCAGCGTGTTAGTGTTTGTATCTCATGGCAGTCCAAAAATCAGAGAAGGATGCTTCAGAGCCAAAGAACAGTGGGTTGTGTCCATACGGCATCATCTCCACAAATGGCATCAGCGTCTGATCCTAATTAAATTAGTTATCACCATTTGCTAAATGGTTCCTAATACCGGAGCAAGCTGGACTGTTCCCAAAAAATCCCTGCTGTTTAAGTGCTTAACATCACTGAGCAGTTCCAAGAGAGCCTTGGGAGGGCATGGACAGATACTCTATGCTTTTACATCCATCAGCAGCTGCTCATGACACTGGAAAAATCTGAAGTACGGTTTTATTTGTAATTATTAAATTACACAAATTGATCATCTCTTCATAGGGATTGCACAGTGAAAAGTTTACATAAAGCATGTGAGAACCAGAGCCAATGGTGCAAACTGCAATATGAGCTATTAGAAAAGGGTACTTGTACCAATATTTTTGGCATCTGTCAAAATAAGCAACCAAGCTATGATCATATAAAATCTAATTTTTTGCAGGTGATTAAGCCATCACAATCCAAAATTAGGAATGCAGTTTTAAGGACTTCGTGCAAAATCATAGCCATGGTGACCTCAGCATCCTTCCTGGATATCTGATTAGTGCATCCAAAGCCAGCTGTATAGGAATTCAGGTGAAACAGATGTGATTCTCCTCCACCTTTAGACTTAATAAGCAATTTTGCACATCCAAGATTGAGGGTGACTCACCCTTGACTAGCACATGATCTATCTGGGTATCAGACTGCATTGCACACTTTACTGAAGGCCAGAGAGATCAAAATGCAAAGTAAGTGCTCGTAAGAGTTCAGTTCCCAAATGAAGGTGAGGGGCAGATGAGGAGACTGATGGCAACCACACAATGCTGTGAATTGCTGAACTCACACAGTGCCATGCAGACCTGTATGTGTGCTCTGTGTCTGAATGATCAGGGTTTGCAGAGTTATATAGGCTGCAAGGGATCAAAATTTCCTTGTCTTAGTGGTTATCTTGGATAGCAAAAATCAGTCTGCCTTTCTAGGAGTCATCCTATCATGAAAGCATGAGCTATTACCAGAGATGCACCTTGAATGTTTATGCTGGGGCTGAAAACTTTTCTAGTTGCAGCAGAAATACAGAAGCTGTGGTAGCTACATAATTGACAGTGCACAAGATAATCAATACGGTATTTAGAATTAGCATAGACTAAAAGAAAATAAGAGAAAATAAAAGAAAATTACTTTGCCTAGTAACCTGAGAATGAATTTGACAACTTGGAGACCTTCTCACATGAGTCAGTTGGAAGAACAAGAACATGCAGAAATGTGATCATTATGAATAAAGAGAAATGTGTGAACATAGAGCCTGGTTGAACAATGCAGCACGTTGTGGTTGGTGGCATCATGAAAGAGTTGTAAAATACCAAGGATTGAGCCCAGGCAACCCACTGCATCTCTGATGCTGACTTTATGAAACCTCATCAGAAAACAAGCAAAGGACGTGTATCAGGAAAAAGGAAGCACAGACATAGCTGTGAAGGCATGAAAGGATAAACAACTCTTTTATTCTCTTTCTGCAAATCACAACAAGGTAAATGACTGAAAAGCCTTTTTTGAACCCTACCAGTATGTGACAGGAAAGAGGAAATAATGCCCTAGTTGCCAAAAATGGCGAGGAGAAGAGAGGAGAGGAGAGGAGAGGAGAGGAGAGGAGAGGAGGCAGAATGTCATGGTTACAATTTGTTTTCAACTCATTTTCTCTCTCCAAGGTTCCTCCTGCCCTTTAAGAAGCCTGTACTTAAAACATAATGGACTAGACAATTTCCAAACCAGGCACTTGGTATAATTCATTTTAATGCCACTCCAGTTGGCTGGGCAATACAATAGATCATCACACTGTGAGAGAACCCTTTGGTCCAGACTATGCATCAGACTGAACTTCTAGATCTATAGCGTATTTATCATGAGTCTGCTGCCACACAAGGTTATCGTGCTCGTAAGCAGTATTTCCCCATCTCAAATTTGGTTCTTTTAGCCAAAATGGAGCTATTCAACATAAAAAAACCACCACCACCACCACCAACAAAAAAGCCTGTTCTGGCTTTGTCACAGTCACATGCCCAGAGTTCAATATCCACCATGGAACTCAGGGAAAGTATCAGCAGACAGTATGGTTTCACAAAATATTCAAGACTATCTTTTTTTTAGTATGAGCCACTGTTTAATCTTGGAAAGATGCACTGTATTGTAATTAGTTTCAGCTACACCAGATATTCTGCACTGCTTTTTCTGTTTAGAATAATCGCCATGAATAAACAAAGGATTTATTTTTTCTTAAGGTTATTCCCCTCAGCATATAAAAAGAAGAAAATCCTGCATGGTTTTGAGCCATTTTTTTCCCAGGTCCTGTGACAAAACACTTGGGGCACACCAGACTTGTGTTCACCGACTGTTTCTCTACCAGGAAACCAAGCCAAAAGGTCCAAGATGTCACAGGAGACATGTCAAAGACATGGGATCAGAAAAAGTGTTACAGCTAATTAACTTGTCTTGGAAGAAACTTGATTATTGATGTTTCCACTGCTTTCATTGGAAGTCAGTGCTCTGAAATTCTGACAAATCAAGTCATGTATTCAAACTCCTTACTGTGAACTCTGCTGCTGTGAACTTGGGTATAGGAGATTTAAGAGATACAAGTGTAACAGAAACAAAATCCACTTTTGCTCAAAGGTCATTGTCAATAATGTTATTTTTTGTGGTCTTGTTTTCTCTTTGGCATACTTGCATTTTTGTCTATAAGTGACAAGTTTGACCAGAGCAGCATTGATTAAACCAAACTCACAGACTCACTCAATATTTCAATGATTGAGGATTGCTGAAGGAAAATAAATACTTGCTTTCACTCTGCCTTGCATTTCCAGCTAGAAGCAAAGCCAGCAGTGACATAAATCTGCTGTGCAAAGGTTTGTCTATGCTATTTCCATCTGGAAAATCTCATGAATTCCCCAAGAAAGCCTGTTCTCATGATCATCCCACCTTGTTCCTGTGAGCTTCTGAGGTCAAAAAAGCTGAGTCAAGGTCCCTTCTGGCTAACTGGATTGATGCAAACTCTCTGCTGCCTGTTTTCCTTCTCTCCTTAACATTCCCAGTGCTTCAGCTAAGGCTCCTGATCCATTACCATTCAGATTGTGTATCTATTTACTGACAGTCCTTAACTCTTTTCATTGTATCTCTAATTCTGTCTTTAAGGCCTTGTGTTGCTTCTTCCTGCCCATATTTATGCTCTTATCTCTATTGTTTCCCCCTTGTTCTGCCTTCACGCTCTTTCCTTGAGCTCATTCTTTCTTCTGGTCCATCAGGGCTGTATCACCCTCCTGTTATTGCTCAATTCCCTCACTTTCTAACTCCTTGACAGACTTCTCCCTCCATGTTCTGCAAGAACCAGATCTACAGTCTTGGAGTACATCTGAGGAGCACTTGTTACTCCAGCGTAAGTTCCCACTGAACTCTAAGAAAGAAGAAAACCAAGCACAGGAGTAATAGAGAAAATGAAGGAAAGAGGAGATGAGAAATGGAAGTTGAGTGGCTGGAACAAACCATGTTTTGTTGTTGCTACTAGGAAGTGACAGCAACAGTAGTAACAGTGCTAAGCTCTTACTACTTTTTAAGAAGAAAAGTGATGTTTGGAACATGTCAAAGGAAAGGAGACGGTGGCCACCAACATCTATAAGTCCCTGTCAATGGACTGTAATTCCTTCAGGGCTGCTACTGGGCAACAGGAAAACAGCATCAAGAGGGTCTGTACTGCCAGTGTTATCCCACAAATGCCTTATGGCACCCGAGGTGGTATGAGATGGCAGAAAACAAGAGTCAGAGGTGAGATTTACCAGCACATTCATCTGTAGGTGGCAGGGGGAAGGGCTCTCTCAGGCTGAGCCAGGCTCCCAGAGCAGCCTTGAGCCCACACAAGGAGAAAGATGGATTGATTTTACTGGGATACAAGCATGTAGAATGTCAGGCCTTTTAGAACAAAAACATTCTATCTATTGACTGGGAATCTGTTGTCCCAGGGCACTCAACTACTACATTCCTCATCCTGACAAATTTTATGTTTAGCCCAGAGCAACAAGATTTTGGTGAAAACCAAGCAAAGCCAAGTTTCATGGATTGCAGTGCTATGTGCCAGATGAACAAGCCTAACCAGAGCAGTATGATAGGACTAGTTAGTGTTAGATAATATCTAGGGTGGCAGTTCTCAAATGGAGGTTCCTTAAATGGGCAGTGGTTGCTAGTATTTTCTAGCTCTTGGCTATACCATACCCATGGGCCTAAAGCTCTTTGAAATGATTTGGCTACTGCAGATCACCCTGCAGGATGCAGCACTGAGTAAAAATTCAGGTCAGATGGTCACAGCAGGCAACTGGGATCCAAGAGTCCTTGCATTGGCACATAATTCTCAAACACTGGCATAAAGAAATTGATGTTTTTGTGCTTCATTCAACATGAGTTTAGTTAGCATTACTTGAAATAATAGGTGGCACATTCTCTCAGAAGTGCTTTAAAGCTGTGAAAGTGTAAAGTATCATAGAACAGTAGTACAAGATCCCCAGACTGTTTCTACTGACCTACAAAAGTCAGGGCTCCTGCTGCCTCACATTTTCAGGGTAACTGCTAAAAACCAAGATCATCTATTTGTCAAGTCAACTCATTAAACAATTTGAGACTTTGTACTACTTGATTTGGGTGCAAATTTAATCAGAGTGTAGGGGTGAATCGACACAGAACACATTTCCTAACTGCTACCTTAGGGCCATTTAGATACCGCGGTAACACAACATTGTTATTTTATAAGCTACCTGAAAGTCAGCATTACTCTGTTGTGCTGGTTTTGACAACCAACAGGGAAACTGAGCTTGGCTGCTCCCAATGTCTTATTTCCTAAGAGAGCCAGGCAGGATGGCCCCTTTCTCACTTCCAACCCCAAGTCTTTCCTGCTGTTTTTTTCCTGCTGAAACCACATCCCCCAGTGTGGAAGTGTATGGTATAGAATATTCAGCACCAAAACTCCACCCCCTGGCATTGTAACCGTAACACTCTGTGTTCTTCATTTCCACAGTGGACACAGGAAATCTTATTCATGAATGCTTATTGATATTTCTGTATTTAAGATGCACTTGAAAAGGAAACAGAGGCTGTAAGGTGCTTAAATGTCTCTCACCTGTACTAATTCTAGTGGCAGCAGGACAAGGGGTGTGGTGCAGACATGCTGGTATAGCCATTTTTGGGGATCAGTATCCATTTTCTGTTCAAGATTTTTACATAAGCAGACAGAAGTGCAAAGCACAGGGACCTGTGTGGCTCCCTCCCATCTCACTCCTGGCATGGCTCATGCCCCTTCACTGCATACAGCAGTTCTGGTCCCATAAGTGCAACCCAACAAACTTTCACCAGGCCTCCCAAGTTGAAGCTCGAGCTTTTCCAGGGGTTCATTTTAGAATGTGAGCAAAATCAATCCTACTCATCCCATTTAGGCAGCCAGTGAATAAACCTTGTGTTCTGTCATTGCAGATCTTTCTGTTGTGTCGCACACTGCTTAGAAATTTTCTTAAAGTAACTGTATTGTTCCACTTGTTTCTTTTTGACAGTTAAAACTTCTTCCTTCTGTGTAACCACAGAGTGTTTGTTCAAGGCCTGCTTCTGTGCTGAGCAGAATCTGTGCTGTATTTACAAAGTAGAAGCCAATACAAAAAGAGCTGACTGTAATGAACAGTGTTTGGAACGAAATGTCTAATGAGTATAGATGCTATCAAAGCTGTTCTCCTGCTCAGAAGTGAATGTTAATGCCAATTACTCATGTTTCTTGATTAAACTTTCACTGAACATAAAGTACTGCAGAAAAAGGTCCTCCGTCACAAAATATGCACATTGCAGTTGAGTCAGAAGCTGGTACCAAGAATCCAGGGACAAAGTGTACTCAGTGTTGTGGTCCTTCAAAGAATACATGGGAGTACATTGGATGTGATTCATAAAAGATGTCTGTGCTGAGTATTCCACTGGATCACAGCCAAATAAGTGCACACCAGACTAAGATGTACTCTCAGGACAATGAAAATACTTCCATGAGCAAATAACTGAAAGAGGACATTTTACATGGACAAATAGGAGGTTGCACTAAAGATGTGACAGATATCAAGATCTATAACCAGAAATCATATAAACCATGAGAGTCAGTCGTGAACTCTCACAGTTGATGTTGGGGCTACTGCCCAGTTTGACTGGATCCATGTACACTACTCTGTTGGATAAACCATTCTGGGGTACATCTGCAGCAATTTTGTTCTATGAATATTTTGTTATGATACAAAAGGGTCAGGAACCTTGCTATATTTATATGTATGCTTCAGCTCTGAAATAAGGTGAAATGTGCTGAACAGGAAGAAAAGTGAACATCAGGTTTCTCTTAAAAAGTGAAAAGTTTTATCAACAAAGCTACAGGAATGTGTGTTTGTTTCTGATCATCAAAACAGAGTTTAAAAGCAGAAGGGATGCATAAATTATCTATTCCCAGCCATCTTCTGTCTCAGGCCACTGCACTTACACAACTACCACTGCCTGTAGTCAGACGTTTCCTAGAGCCGTGACACAGTGACACCCTAAACCCCTCTGGCACCCAAGCTACACAGAGGATGTGATGCTGGGAACAGATAACAACAAGAAAGCTTAAAGTTGAAATAATATTGAAGGTGGCTGGTGGAAGAGCAACTTTCCCATCCCTAGCTTCAGACTGGTATAAAATCTTCCATCCAAAGAGGATCCTGAGGGTCTCAAGAGCACCCAGAACCTGCTGCACCTGCCTTTCCGCCAGCACCTGTCAGAGCACTGTTCACCAGAAGAGTTCACAGATAAATAGATGCATTATATAAAATCTGGGGGGAGAGGAGTGGCAGCAGTGGGGATGTGTCTT
>NW_008239050.1:1147028-1154673 GCF_000691975.1 Corvus brachyrhynchos | reverse complement strand
GTGTCCTGTGCAGGGACAGGCAAGAAGCCATTAGCAGAGCTGGAAAAGGTCACAGATGTCCCAATTCCAAAGATTGTGCTTTAAATATTTAACTACCCAATGTTCATCCCATTTGTTATCAATAGATCACAGCACCTGGCTTAAATAATGCTTTACTCCTTGAAAATATCACTTCATAAATCTTCATGACAGGCACGTGCAGTGGGTGGGTGCCAGTGTTTTCCCACTTCTCCAAACTGGGACACTCACACATCCCAGCAGGGAGAGGCAAAACTGACAAAAGATCCTCCTGCAGCCACTGGGCTGGGGAGAGCCTGAACTGCCCACAGAACTCTCTCCACGAGCCTTGCAAAGAGCAGAGCATTGTGATTTACATCGAAAGTTGTGGCTGCTTGAGGATGATTTGCAGGAAGTGCGAGAGTAGCTCTGGCCGAGCAGACAATTCACAGGAATGGCTGAGCTAAACGATCTGTGAGGGGAAGAGGGGTGGGTCGGGAGGAGGGATGCCTGGATGTCGTGCCTGCCCCTGCCGAGCCCCCGGCCAGTGCCACCACTACCGACAGCACTGCAGTTCTCACACAAATTCAAGTTAGAAGAGAAAAAGGAGAAGATTGGAAATAATGGGGGACATATGAATCATATCTGCAAGACTTCGTGTAATTTCATTTTGAAATCTAAGATTTAAACTAATGTATTCCTTGGCCAAAAGTTATTCTAGCTTCTCTGGGCAGGTAGTAATAGAAAGAAATGTGATCTTTTTGATTAAGCCAGAACATTTACTGCCACTGGGAAGTGCTGCATGTAATGTACCATGGGGACATGATGTTTTCTGCTATTCCTGCTACAACTGCAATATCTGACAGCAAACCTGTACAGTACAGTATATAGAACATTTCAGATAATCCTCATTAACCGCATTTATGCAATAGAGCATCTGTCTATTAAGGTGTTAGAGGTGCTTCTACTGAAATAAAATAAGTCATGATTCTGCTTCCAAACACCTGGTATAAATCCAGACAACTTGTCCTACTTTTGTAGCATTATACCAGATTTAAATCTATTCAACAAGGCTCTTAAATTTATGCCTTACTTGGGGACTTGAGTATTTCTACCAGTGGCACTGGTGCTGCTCTCATAAGGTTTAAATATTCAAAAATTTAAGCATGTGCCAGTGACTAAAAACTGACCGCTGAGGCTAAAAACAACAGATTGGTAGCAAGCTGAAAGCTCATACAAAACCATTAAGGAAAATCAAAAGGCACAAGAGCTTGAGGAGGACAAAAGAGAACTTGTGATGTTGAGAAAAACAGTAAAATCCTGAAAGGAAAAATGCGAGGTGAAGTCTGGGAATATGAACCTTAATTTCAAATACTCCAGTATTTAGTCCTGCCTCAGGATCCCATCATACAGGTGTTTAACACAGAGAAGCTGAGCCTCTACCTCCCCAAAAGCTTACACCTCAGATTTTCGTACTTAATATTTCCATTGGTCTGTAGCTGATTAATCATTCTACAAATTCCATTATTATCAGCAATTTACCTTCTAGAGAAGTAAGGTGCAGGAAAGAGAAAGAACTTACCTAAGGCCTTATCACACACTCAATCACTAGGAAATAAGACCTGAATATCCATAAATATGGAAAAAATCTATATGTGTTTGGCAGTAAGCTTTTGGGGCTTTTCTTGCCGTTCAGACTCATGCAGGAAATGGAATTTTCCTGTTCCTGTCAACCTGAAATGCCTCCCAGGTCACAACTGCTCAGCTGGAAGATGATAAATACCACAGCCTCATTTCCTTAATGCACACAAGAAAGAGATAAACTCACCCTAACCTTTTCAGTTTACTTTACTAAGTTTACTCCGGGATAATTTTATGGCCCAGCAGACTCCCAGCTCAGCCAGTGCAGGACGCTTAAGTGATCTTGTAATATGAATAGTAAATCTTAACTTGGGACCAAGCAGGAAGCTCCTGAATGCTGATAAACGTTGCTGTAAAAAGCCACTTCAGAGGTGTATGAAAGCACAGGGGAAAGCTCTGCCTGGCTGTGGGCAGGTCAGGCTGCCTAAAGAGGCACATGGATACTTGCCTTGCTGTCTGCAGGTAGGCCTTTGCCCACCTTCTCCCACAGAACACTTTGGACCACATACCTGATTGACATGCTGATTTCTTCCCTGAATAATCAACCCCCTAATTAAGCTGAATGCTGCTTAATTCCACCAGCTTGTAAATGCTGCATTCATTATGCAGAGTTACCCAGATCTGAGGGAACTGAAGAGGAAAAAAAATCTCCTCACAGAATTTCACACCCACTCTACCGGCCTGCAGAGACTCAACTTGAGGTGCAGAGTGATCCCCCTCCTATCATTCTTCAAATAGATGTGGGAAGGGGCGGTGGCAAATCACCCACCAGGAGGATCGGGGCTCTCCCTTTAGAGTGACTAAAGCCAAGGGACATGGGGACAATATTTGACTGGACTCAAGGGAAGAAGAAATAGGCACTGCCCTTGCAGGTGGTTGGTACTGATCTCCCACCTCCTTCTCTGAAGCACAGCAGGTGCTGCCCGTGGAGCAGCTGCCACCCCCAGGTGTTGTGTTATAGAGTTCCAGTATGCCTGTGGTGCTTGTGTTTTAGAGCACAAGGCTCAGGCTCCTGGCTCCCAGTTGTCCCACAGTTTGGAGAATTGGAAGGAAATATCCTCTCCCACTTGCTTGAGCAGCATCCAAGCCTTTTGTTCACATCCTGCTGTCTAGGGGAGGATGGGGTCTGATTGAGGCTCACAAAGAAATGGTAACTCAGCCATTTGGCTGGGCTACACACAGGAAGCCCTGCCTTGGCCATGGATTAGAGTGGGCGTCTCCACTGGACTCCATCTTTATCTCCTTTTTCTTTTGAGGTTGCTGAAAAAAATATCAATAGGACAGTGCCAAAACAGAACATGGAAACAGCCAGACATAACCACAGAATGGAGGGAGAGGGATCAGGAGTGGCAAAGACAAGTTCAAAGGTGGACGTGCATTTTCAGATTCTGCAGGTTCTGATTTGATGCAAAAGCATTTAGAAATTTTAGTTTAATACAGTGAGCAAGCCAAAAGAGCAAGCCAAAAGCTGAGGGAGTTTCACCTGGAGCAGTGATATTTTATTTCAGATTTCCTGAGTATTTTGACTTTCCCCACAACAGACTATGCAAAATCAGTGCAAGTTGCTGTGGGATCATTGATGCTCTCCCCTCTATCTGTCTGACCTCCTGACCTCAGCCAGAACAGAGCTCTGCATCCCCATTTTCCCACTCCCAGAGGACTCCCTCACACCTGGCTGCAGCTCTCTGCATCTCAGCTCCTGACTTCAGTACCCACTGCAAGACAGCCAGCAGGTGAAACTTTACCCAATGCAGAAGCCACTCACCAAAGTGAGTTGACTCGCATTAAGTCCTCCATAATCCACATTTGGAGCTGGTTTTAAATTTTTCTGATCAAGCAGAGATCTGAAGGCAGCTGTCTCAGATCACCTCAAGTGTAGGCTGTTCCTACCTTCTTGCTTTTATAGCTCTAGGTTTCTTTTTTCTTTAAAAAAAAAAGGCCTCCAAGCAAAATGATCTGTTTCAGGTTGAACAAAACACCCATTCAAATCTAAATGAAAGCTTTTGAAAACACAGAAAGAAGATAACAGCTTATTTTAGGTTGGCCCAAAATACGCTGCCTAATCAGGTCAATACAAAGATCCTGTCAAGATTTTTCCCCACAATACCTACACTCTGGAACCAGACAGTACGATTTCTGATTGTGCAAACATGACTTCGCCCCATCTTCCCAAATTTTTATTCAATTCATTTTTTTTTTCTCTACATAGACTTCCATAAGGAGGGGGTTTTTTTTAGGATTACTCACTGAAAATGTTTTTATTAAGTTCTTTTAAAAAACAATAGTAAGTTAAATGTGTATGCATGAATTGTGAAAGTGCGTATGTTCAGACATAAAAATTTCTGAACATAATCACACTTATCAAAAATTTTCAGTGAGTAAGCCCAAATTCAAGGCTGTTTGGGAACTGCTTATATTTGCTTTATTCATGACAGCGTTATTTTATGCTGTTCTCAGTCTGAGATTGGCCTGCTGGAACATCTTTATTCACATGGAAAAATAATAAATATTAAATGCCCCAAAATCCAGATATCACCATTCAGCCAACTACCCATGGATTAAGTAAAGGTTTGGTTTTCTTTAATGACCAACCATAATCTGTATATTTGTAAGGCACATAATAAGATCTCATAAATAATATCAAATAGAATTTAGACTTCAGGGTCTGAAATCCAAAATTAGGCTTTCCAACAGTGTGACTCTTCTCAGCAGTTCGTCTTTGCCTGTTGACTAGCAATGCTGGATAGGAGATAGGATATCAGCAGTGGGATTATCAGGCATACTGTTCCTATTATTGGCACATAGAAAAAACCACATTCTTTTAGATGAGATTTATCAAATATAACATTATGACTTATCAGCTTGGTTTCTTTTTTAAGAAAACCCTATTGCAAAATGATGGCAGAGCTAAGCAAAACCTCAGTTTACAAATTTGAAGAAATTTTCAGAGAGTCTCAGGTATAACAGTGTGAGAAATGAGACAACTCTGAAAAAATTAATTTATTAAAACGGAAAAATTGAAAAATCACAGAAATTAGAAAAATATCAAAATTTGGGATCCTATGGCTCAGTAGATGGTATGCCCCAGGAGCGCAGGGATTTGAGATCTTCTGGCTGAGACAGCACTGGACCTCAGGTAGAGAAAAAGAACTTGCAGTGCTGGGCTGGCTTTTGGCTGGTCCAAAAGCAAACAAAATTACTAAAGGCTCCTTGAACGCCGTAAGGCTTTTAATGCCCACCACTGGCGTCCACCACAGCTAGCTTGCAGAGAGAGAGAGAGAGAGAGAGAGTAAAAACACCTAAAAAAAGTATTAAAATACATCCAACACATCTTAAAACACTTGTAAAAGTATACAGTAAACACAGGAAAGATAACTCTTATGGTGTATAGGTGGTTTGAAGTTTGAAAAGGGAGCAAGTTGGTGATTTTTAACTGGGGAATTTTTAACTGGGAAGGGTGCAACTCTCTTAATAAACTACTTTGAACAATTGAAAACACTGATAATGGAACTTGATTTTTGTACCTGGGCTGATGGGTTAATTTTAAGACTCAATTTAAAAATATTTAACTCAAAATTAATTAATTAAAGCACTTAATATGCAAAGACCAAACACAAATAGGGATTTCATGTATGACAACAGGAATGGTAGTAGATTGATACTGCAGAGAAAATATGTTGAAAACATGGTACAGAGAGATGGGCAATTTAAAGTAATAAGAGGAAATTAGACTATAATGAATGCTTACACAGAGGGAAATAAACTGATACAATAGAGAATGGAGATCTCAGCACAGACAGATAAGCTTGGAGAGATACAAAAGGTATCGGAGAGATACAAAAGGTATCAGAGAGATACCAAAGGCATAGTGGGGCAGGAAAACCAACAGCAAGTGCAAAGAGACAGAGCCCTTCAGGCTTCAAGATAAACTGTGAAAAAACATGCTGAGTCCCCATTTCAGAAGCACATAAGCTACTTTATCTGTGTACTTTGCAAAAGTGAGAGAAGCAGCTGTCGAGGTTTGTGGAGGTGCAGAGGACAATAGGAAGGGACTGAAATAGTGCATGACAGTGATGGAGGCACCTACATCCCCAAGAAATGATGCACCAACATGAATCATATGAAATATCAGTGATGAATTCGCCTTCCAGCAGCACTGAAGAATCAAATTTGTAGAAATATTAGATTTAGCTTTTTCGTTCTTAATCTCCGGAACTGGAAACACTGGGGTTTTCTTGGAGCGAAACACATTCAGTGCCTTAGTGGGTGAAGAAGATTTAGTGGGAATAACAGATGGGCAGGACTGGTGACAGCTGTCTCCCTCATAAGTGGCACGAGTTAGTTGTCTCCCCTCTCTCTGTCTTTGTGTTTGCACAGGGCTGCTACTTCACAGATCTACAGGGACCAGATAAACAGAGCAAGGAGGAGACACAGGATGTTCTCCTTATTATGGAGCAGCAGAAGGTGCTTTTTGCTCCAGCTGCTGGAAGACTTCTGCACAGGCACTGTGCTCTGTGCACAAAACATCTGGAGTGACGGTGTGATCAGGATCCCCTGAGTTTTCCTACAAATTATCCTCCTGCATTAATATCCAAGGAAGAAAAATGACAGAATGCAAATATTCAACTGCAAAAATGCAAACAACAGAATTTTGTTTTATTGACTTTTTTTTTCAAGCTGGTCATTATGTGCAGGACTGTGTAGCAAACTGGTTCTCACTTCATCCACAGCCCTTCAGGTCTATTCCATGAGGGCAGAGACTCCAGGAGGAAGGGTGAGAGAGGCTGTCTCACTGCTGGACTCACTGGCCTTCAGTGCTATGTCACATGAAGTGAATCAAATTGGTTCCATGGGAAAGTTGTTTTTTTAAAGAAACCTGAAGTACAACTTGTCTGTTAGACCACAAATTCTTTAGGGGGAAAAATGAGAAAAACCCTGCTTTTTCAGGGTTTAGTGTGTGGCAGGTGTTTCTGTGAATAAATGAGAGCCCCATCAGACTGAGTGACTTGCAGGTTCCTCCTACCCAGGTGTCAGCTGAGCTACAATGTTGAGCTGGAGGCCTGTGTCCCCATTACCCATCCCCAGAGCCAGCTGCTCCCACACCTGTAAAATCTGTGCAGAAAAAGTTCCCTCATAGATTTTATCTCTGACTCAGATGGGATGAATGACTCCTGATTTGCTGCTATAAAGGAACGTACACCTGACAGGCACTGAGACTTTGAATCAAGCAGGATTTCCAATACTGTGCAATGGCTTTCTCCCAAAAAAAAGTTAAAGTTTGCAGAGTTTGAAAATAACTCCAGGAGAAGATGGCAGCAGCTGAAGGAGTTTGGCTGGAAACTGTGCTCCCCCTTGATCCATCCGCACTGCGCAGCAGCTCTGTGTGCAACTCCCGGATCGTTTGAAGGTGCTTGGGATGGCTTCAGGCTTTTGGCTTTTTTATGCAAGCAGATTTTCATGCTTTGATATGCTCTCTGACATGACTTTTGATCCAGTGAAGGTGATGCTGACACTTTTTTCACAGTGAATATTTTGTGTACAGTGCTGCTGGAGCACCGCAGTTGCCTGAGTTATTTTGGAGGAACTCTTTCATAAAGATGCAGCCTAATAAATATGATGAAAAGTGAGAGCTCTGATAACTGCAGCCAGGGTGTCTGCCCTGGTCCAGACCAAGGTATTGCAGCTTGTCAGCATGCAGGGACCATCAAACACAATCCAGGAGAGTCGTGGTGGGGGGGCACAGCACAGACTGGTCTGGGGCTCTGTGCAGTGAGAACAGCACTTTGGAATATCCAGATTATTCCCCCCAAAAAAAGCAGATGATGTTTCAAGCTGTCAGATTGGCAAGTTTTGGGAAAAGTGAAGAAACCCTGGTGGAAAGTCTGCGCTTTGCTCTTCCTGCCAAGGTAAAGCAGCACAGGGAATGAGGGTCACCAGCCAAGGAATGCTATGTGCCTCAGGGAACCCCCTGCTGAAGGACTTTCAGCTAATTGAGAAAGTCAAACAT
>NW_008239050.1:1133631-1146918 GCF_000691975.1 Corvus brachyrhynchos | reverse complement strand
CCTGCTGAAAAAGAGGCTGCACTACCTTCATCGGGCATTTCAGCTACAAAGGGAATTGTTCATAAAGGCAGAAGGAATTATAGGAGGGAATTAAAGGATGCAGTATTTAATGGGGTAGATTGATGTGCACACTGATGAGATATACTTCAAATTGACTAAATGTCTGTTTTGGCTGAAATAGCCCTTTTTTCTTTTCCCCTTGGCCAATGCTATCTGGGATTTTTGTTGTTTGTAAGTCATGCCTCTTGCTGTGACCCAGCCAGAACCAAACCTGGCCAAATAAAAGGTGTGCTTAAAAAAGTTTAAAAAAAAAAAAGAATCACTACATGCCCTAATTTCTACCATTCTAAGGCCCATGAAAGGAAATGAGTTTTGTGCTAATGTAGGTCTCAATGCACCAAAAAGAAATCCCAGCTGGGTTGCAGCCTGCCTGGCTGCAGTGTAAGGATTTGTTGGAGCTCAGTGTGATCTGTGCCAATGTTCCAACCCCCATGCTAACCAAGGAGGAGACGTGGAGCCGTGTGCCGTCATCTTCTCTTTCCTAAACTGAGGAGGCAGCCTCATTTCTGTGTGTGTGTAATGATAGGGAAGAACAGTACCTTGGACTTTCTAGGCATTACAAAGAGCTAAGCTACCCTGGATTTATATTTATCCAACTTTTCCAGTTGATGGAGTTACCCAAGTGCAAGCCCCTGTAGTGGGACTTCCACCAGAGTCAGTCTTGCATGGATTCACTTTCTGAGGGGAAAATTATCCAACCAAGCTAAATCATTTCAGGCAGAGCAGTTGTAAGAGCTTGTTTACACGAACCTGCTCAGAAAAGTTGATCTGAATTTTTAAGTGGATTAGTAAAACTGCATTAATTAAAGCCCTTTGTGGGAACTGTCAGAATTAAAGTGTCTTTGATTTGATTTGGTTTACTTCTCTTCCAAGGCTAAGTCATATTAAAGCCACTTTACTTGTGAAACGAGACGTTTAATGCAATTTACTTAATTCACTTTAAACTCCTGCTTTTAGTTAATTTAAATCAACTTTCCTGATTTTCCCTATATAGACATGCCCAAGGAAAATGAAGACCACTGAAATAGAAACACCTAAGAGAAACTTTGAGAAAAATCAAAATATTGCGCTAGCCCCTCCGGGACATTACTATCCTTGTCACCAACAAGATTTGGGAATTGCAGGTAATACCATCAAGGTCCAAGAACTGACAAAAACGTCCTTGGTGCTGAGCTACAGTTGCTCTTTAGAGACAGGATGGCCAGTCCTGCACAAAAACTCTATTCCAGCCTAAAATAAAAGATGAAAAGTTAAGAAAATGCCTCCTAGCCCTCAAAATAAAAACAGGACTCAGGCTATGGGCTGTGGAGAGGGAAGAAGAGAGGTTCCTGAATATGTGAAAGAAGAAGGAAATTTTATTTAAAGTTCTGGTGACAATATCTGCATTGTTCCTCCCTCCTGAGCCAGGAGGCACAAACGATATTGGTAAAATGCTGTTGGAGGTGGCCTGGTCTTCTTTGCCCTGGAAGTATCACAGCTGTTTCAGGCACTGGTACGGGGAATACCATGCAGCAGGCTGAAGCTCAAACATCTGGGATGTGGAGGCATACAGGTGACTTCGCTTGGCATCAGCCCTGGCTCTGCAGGACCAGCTCTGAGCCAAGAGCCAATCTGCCAGACAATCCCAAAGTGTCACCTATGAAAATCAGAATTCAAGGTGAATCTTTGAAAACTGTCTATTTCTACATGTGGAACCTGCTTTCACAAGACACTTCAATGCCTGCAAAAACCTACACCCTCTGTGCTTCGTATTTTTCCAGAGTGGTCCTGTGCAGCTGCACAGCAGCCAGCCCAGGCCACAGCGAACAGCACGTGCAGTGACAGGGTCACTCTGCCCCAGATGAATGATCAGAGCAGGGGACTGCCACGTTAAATGAGAGGCAGTATGAGACAGGCTCCTTGTATTGCCGAGATCCATTTTAGTATTGCATCATACTCCACATGGCAGCCTAAATGAGAGCAGAGGTGGTGATTAGAGGCACTGTGTCTGTTTGGAGAAGGCTGCATGCGTGACTGAGCATGAATGGCCTGATTATGAGTGTCTGGAGCTCCACTCAAAGGGACTGAGCGGGCAGAGCTGAGGTAGCAATGATTAGCTGCCACGCAAGGTAAGTTATTGTCCCCTGGGATGCTAAAATATACTGTACTTAATAGTTCACTGGCCACACGCATTCCGATGGTTGATACTGTCGCAGCCGGAAACATTCATTCACGTAATTAGTTTACTTTTCCAGTTTAAGCCAAATGGAAAATCCCCCTGTACAGCACTCTTAAGGTGGCTGTTGGGCCAGTGTGGATCAGCAAAGTCCTTTTGACTTTGCAAAGTTGCCTGGGTTTCCCCAGAAGGACATGAGGTCATTTAATCACCTATCTTATCACAATGCCTTATCACAGACATTATAGGGACGCTCTGGGATTTTCTCTGGATAATCTGACTCCAAGATTTGTGACAGCAGCCATTGAAATCAATGGAAAATGAGCCTTTGTGTGACAGGGTTGTCACCTGTCCATGATCTTAATTCCAGGTGTGTGACAGGGAGGACGGGAGATGACTCATCCCTTGTCAAAAATCCTCTGTGTCACAGATTTGCAGTTATACCTTCCTCCAGAGGAACCTCAGCTACTTACCCATAATAAATGATCTTCAGGTGACTTCCTCTCCTATCTCTGGGAGTCATGAATATTTGACTTAACAAATTAATCTTTTCACTTTCTTTCATGGGAAGACAGATACCTTTATATATGGAGCGCCTGAAACAGAGGATAAAAAAAAGACCACAAAGTAAAGAATTTGATTTTCAAGTAACTCTGTTCATTACAAGGGTTAGGCCAGACCCTCAACTGTACCAGAGCAACACCATTTCAATCATCAAATGTACTTCTCTACCTCTTTCCATCTCACTGGTCCTCCTTTGCAAACACCAACAATGCCAGGGCTGGGAAGGATCCACTGGGGTCCTCAACACCTGCATAACCACAACACCAAACTTTGCATAATTTACCATTTTGTGGAGAGTCAGAAGGGCCTTACTCTTCAAGCCCTCCTTACTCAGCAGGCCCATCAAGGCCTGCTTTCTCCTAGTGACTCTGCTTCTCCGGGGCAGCACTTGGATTTGGGTTAGGTGCTCAGGGGCATGGCTTTGGGGGCAGAGGACCCTGATATGCAGATTTGGTGTGAATATCGTGCTCCGTCACCTACATTGCAAGGGAGTGTAACAGAAGTTGGGATGGTGCCAGCATTTTGTGCTGTGTTATTCTGTCTGTTTGAGTCCTTTTTGTTAAGCCTTCAGTGGAAAGGCTGGATTCTGGAAAGGGCTGCTTGGATGCTCAGAGTCCTCCTTGTGTGGCATTCCATCCTGTGAAGAGCCCGGGAAGTACAGGCAGTACTTAAATTTCCACACACCACTTCCAGTCATCCCCAGAGGCTGATTCTGCTGTGATCCACACCAGGACATCCGTGTCTCGAGCCTTGTCCTTCTGTTTGCTCGTGTTTGCTTCTGCATCTTTTACTCCTGACTTATTCAACGAGTAACTGAGCCCTGCAATTATTTTTCCATTCATTTTCTCCTTTCCTGACTCGTTTAGGAAACAAATACTTCTTGACCTCCTGTGCATTGAGATGCACCATCTAGCCCAGTGTGGTGGAAAGTGGGAATTTGCTGCCTTTGGAAATTCTGCAAGCTGGTAGCAGTGAACAGTTGTCCCCTGGATATGTTGCTCCAGTTCCACTCCAGAGCTTGCTCATGCAAGAAAGTAATTTCTGGTCTGCATTTGTGCAAGAAGAACAAAACAGCCTGCTCACTTTCTGTTTCCAGGCAGACTTCTCAAAGATTATAGGAAGAGGATGGGCCTAGGGGCTTTCTGGCCAGGAATGCAGCACACCATGGGACAAACAAGCACATTGCCACAGTCAGGTGGCTGCTGTGTCCAAAGCAGCCCAAAACTGCTGAGTGCCTCAGCCTACCTGCTTACTGATGGCCCTCCTGCACCAAACTGCCTCATACCTGGGTCTAACCACACAGGGCAAATCCAAGAGGCTGCTCTCCCAAAGGGTCTTGCTGCTGTGTTGCTTCTTCTCTGTACTTTTTATGAATTTTTGAGAAAACTACAGTAGTGAGAGATTTGTGCAAACAGGAGTGTGCTGTATGCTCCGAGTGCCTGGGATGGAACAGCACACTCAAAGCCTCCATGCTGAGCTGCCAGAGTGTCCTCAAAAGCATATCTCATCCCCACTGGCTATTTGGGATTTCAAGGTTGCTCTTTTCATCACAGGCAAACCAGCCTGCCTTTTTTCCCAGCATTTCTGGTGCAGAACAACATGCTCTGTTGTCCTTCTGCAGCTGAAGGGGAAGGAGTTGGGGGAGATGGAGAGATGGGGCTTCTGTAATGCTCTTTTACCATTCCCTTTTGTGTCATGATTTTGTTTAGTTGGAAAGGCAGGGCAGGGACGCTGGCCTTATGTGCGGAAAAGCAGTTTTGCTATGAGGTAACAAAAGCTGCTACCCAAAAGGAGGATTGGAACAAGGGTGAAAGATTGGAGTGTATTTCCAAAAAATGAAAGGGGACATGTGCCAAGAGCTACAACAGAGTCCTTGCTGTCAGAGAGGTGGTCTGTCTGGAAAAGAAGTTCACTTGTGCAAAAGGAAGGGTCCCCAAATATTTCCCTAAAATGACAGCACAAACCAGAAGAACCAGCCAATGAGTTCATCAATCTCAACATTTATTTTAAGGTAAGTCTAACACAGAGATGGTGGGTGGTGCAGAGCTCCCTTTCTCCATGGCTATGGGGAGTATCCCTCTGCCTGTAGGACCATGATGGGGTACAAGGATGGTGGGTAGTGTGGAGATCCCTTCGCCCATGGCTATGAAGAGCTTCCAGCTGCCTGTAGGATCATGATGGGGCAGTGGGTGGCATGGAGTTCCCTATGTTCACAGCTGTAGAGAGCTTCCAGAAGCCTGTAGGACCATTCTGGGGTACAGACCAGGGATAAGTGTGTTTCCTTATCTTTAGGTCAGTGTTCTTGTAGGAAGTTCCTTGTAGAAAGTTTCATATTCTCTGGGTGGTAGAGGAAGGAAAGGGTGGGTGTGTGCCTTGCACCAGCCATGCTCCTGTCCAGGGATTTAGCTGTCAAAGACAGGAACATCAAAGAATGCAGCAACCCCCAGCAGCCCCTGCCTCCATGACTGGGGCTCTCCCAGCCTCAGGTCAAGGCTGTCCAACCCATGTCTCCCTGATGGACAGAAAATGTCCGAGCCCAACCATGTCACCAACCCCACTGTAATGAAGGCCACCACCAGAGATGGCCACTGCCAATGTTCTGCCTGCTCTGACACATCACCAGGGCTGTCTACCTGGAGAAAAAACATGTGTGGGTTTGCCATGGCTGGAGGGGGCTCCCAGCTCCCTGTAAGATTGAAGGCAACTGTAAGAACAAAACAGGGTATAGGCTGGGGCCATCACCAACACACCCTGGGAGATGGCCACTGACAATGTTCCGCCTGCTGTGACACATCACCAGGGCTGGTGTCGGGAATTAGCACTGCATCACTGTGACATGGCTATTATCATCCACCATTCAGCCGAGAAGAAACACTTAAATAATAAAAATACATAAATAAATTAATTAAAATAGATAAACAACCTCTGGCAATATTGCAGTGGAAAATTAGGTAGCTGCAGCAGCTATTTAAAGAACAGGACCTTGGAAAATGTTAAAAAAAAAAAATAAAAGCAGCAAGTCCTACTCACTGCCCAAGTGTAAAGAATTGCTGCTGAGATTTGTGGGTTTGAAGACTAAATTCTTGAAAAATGCTTGTCAAGTTGACTGAAGGCAACATTTCACACTTTTAGAATTAAAGACATGTCCAGTGCAAAATGATGCATCCACAAGTGGCTTATGGTGCTGAGCACAGATCAGCATGAACTGCGAGGCTCACATCTTTCTTTCCCTGAAACATACCAGAGAATTTAGCCAGAGACTGTCCTGTGATACATATTCAGCTGGACCCTAGAATGAAATTCAGGAATTAGTTCCCTTCTGCTTGGTTCACTGCAGGCTGCTACATGCAGTCTCTTTAATTGACAGGACCAGAGGCACTGGGCACAAAATAAAATGTATCAGGCTCCCTCTGAACATCAGGAAACACTTTTTACTGAGACTGAGAACTGGCACAGGTTACCCAGGGAGGTTGTGGAGTCTCTAACCTTGGAGATATTCAAAAGCCACCTGGTCATGGTCTTGGGCAAGTGGCTCTGAGTGGCTCTGCTTGAGCTCAGGAGTCGGACCATACAACCTCCAGAGGTCCTGTCCAGGCTCAGCCCTTCTGTGAGTCTGTGATTCAGGCACCAGCCACCCCAGTAACTGACTGATAAAGTCTGTGTGATGCCACAGCTCATGGGCTCTCAATGAGCAGCCAGAGATCACATCCTCTGTGTGCAAACTGACCTTCCCTTGGAGACCACCAGAAGAGCAGGTAATTTACAGCTATTGGATCATCAGACTACAATCTTCCAGGCACTGGACCTGTTTTAACTGAGCAGTCTTCAGCTGGGAGAAATTAAGATCCCGAAAGACTCACTAGTCCAATGTATTTTAAGCTTAACCCAAGGAAGTTTTCTCAGGCAGCTCATCTGCTGCCTTCAGCAGCCATATTGCCCCTGAGGAAAGCAGGTGTTTTCTAGACATCCGTAAAGCTTCTGGGATGAGGACCAGGCTGAGCAGCTCTCAACAGTTCATTACCCATTTCTGTGCCTGTGTGTGAAAGAAGGTGCTGACATGTTGTAATCCTCCAGCATTTTGCACCTTCTCTGCTTTCAGTCTTTGCAGAGATAAGTGGTTGCACAGGGTGCAAAGCAGTGACGACTCCAGCCTGCAGTGTTTCCAGATGGGAGGAGCAGCACTGGTGCTGGAGAGCCCTCCTGAGAGCTCCTGCCGCTTTGCAGACCTGGGACTTCATAGATGTCAGCTGAGCTCCAGATAAGCACGTGGACTTAGTGATGCACTTCTGAATCCAGCACAAGTTCTGAGCTATTTAAGGCTTTTGTTCACTTGTCATTTCTCATTTCCTCCTTTTAAATAAATCTTCATTCCTTTGTTAAGAGACTGTTTAAATCTCTTGGCAACTAAACCATGTACAAAAAGGAGTGAGCACACCTTGGCCAGGTTTACATGCTGCAGGAGGTGTGGCAGTTTAGAGATGACAAGTCAATAGTAAATAAATCCTGGCTGCATGTTTTTTTCACCTTTTTTCTCTATAGTGAATCCTTTGGAAATCCGGCAGAGCTGGCACTCGAGTAAGGGGCTATTTGGCTCCCTGTTTAGCTGCTTCACCATGAAATGTAGTGATAGTCAGACGAGTAATTGCATAAAAATGGCACCTAGGTGCTGTAAGTAGGTGTTTTCTGTGGGCCTCCTGAGGCATGTGTGCCGAGTTTAAGGATCGATTGGGTTTTTTCTCCCTCTCTCATTCCTGTAGCTGGGATTTGCTAATCATCTTGTGCTCGGATGTCCTGCCTCTCCCACTGCAGTGCCAGCTAATGTCTGATTCCAGAAGCTTTGCAGTTGGCAATGTTTTAATAAGCAGAAAGAGCACAGCTTGATTCTCAGGTAACAGGCTGAGCTAGCTGTGCTGGCAGTCAGAGCAAAAAACATGGTATTGACTTGAAGACTGAGTGAATTTGGAATAGAAATTGTGGAGGAGGAATAAATGTGGCATACAAGGATGTCACTTTTACACTTTCCAGATGATAACTGCACTCTAAAGTGGAGAATCTCTGACAGTGATGTCCTCTTTCAAGCATCCAACATCTATGCCCGTACTTGGTCCTCCTGCAAACCCCCTGTTTTCCCAGCTTTGTCTGACTCACACTGTGTATTCTTCACAAAATACACTGTCACAGGCTCTGTTTATGAGAGTTACTCAAGCTTGTTTCCAAGTTAGAATTCATGTTTTATGAGGAGGTGGATAGATGAGGAGGGGAGAAGTTTCCACTTGGGCAAGGGCATTGGAGAGCACTTCTGGAGATAAAAGTTGCAGGCAAGTAGCACACCTCTGACTGTGTTGCATAAAAAAGTTCCTGGAAACTCCTTTCTTGCCTCTCACTGCAACATCTTTCAGGTCATCCATGAAATCAGCATCTGAGAGAAGTTTATTTGATCATCTGCTACACCATTGACCAGGATATTTATTCCCAGGAAATTAGTAATCACCTGGAATGTCAATTGCCTGAGATATTTGGGATGTCACCATGTGGTATCATAGAGGGAACAGATGCCTTCTGGAGGGCAAGGCCACATCTGGGTGTGTGTCCTGGTTCAGACAGGAAGGGGAACAAAGACTAGAAGTAGATAGTGTCCTTCTGGTGGCAGGATCAGTGCTTGATGGAAGACCCTGTGGCAACTGAAATATCTAATTTATTTTCAGGAAAGGGTGAAAAAGGGATTAAAAGCAAGAAATCAGGCTTTTTGCTTTCCTGGGAGAGAGAGGCAGTTTGATAATAAGCTGCTTTCCTGTCGGCAGCTTGGGGTGATGTACTTCCAAGAGCCCTGTCCCTCGGGACAACACCCTTGGCAAGTGTGGCTGACCCTCTGAAAATCCTGTTAAGAGTGTGAAAGCGAATGTCTGTGAGTGAAGGATACTAAAGCCTCCTTCAGAGGGCAGGGAGCTGGCCCTGCAGGGAGAGATGTTTCATAAACTGTCTTGCACTAGGATTCTTCCACCCTCAGGAGAAAGATGCTCCATTGTGTCCACCTCACCTGCTCCCAGAGGCAACTTCTCTCTTCCAGAACTCCAAAGATGTGTCAAAACACGTGTGTCTAAAAGACATCAAATCATTACTTTATCAGCCACATTTGACACCAAGGATCAAAATCGGGCCTATGTAAAAATCTTAAGCAATATCAGGGAAAAGTCCAAAGCATAGTGAGAGCAGTCATTTGTCTGCTTCTAAAAAGTGTGTTTGCAGCATGAATGTAATATTCCTGGAGAACCCAAATATGAAAGCAACTATAAAGAAAGCTCCAAATATCACACTCCACTCTTCAGAGCTTGTGTAATATAAACTGAATAAAAGTTCCTCATGGAAAAAAGGTAAATGAGTTATTTTTAAAATTTATTTAAGTGGTGACTGTGTTATTAATAATGCATTTAGAGAGTTATTTTCAGCTATGTCCCTAGAGCCAATGAAATAACTACATGCTCCAGGACAGCAGTAAAAGGATGAGGGACTGCATATATCTTAGTGACCAGTTCTATAAATACGCTGCTAAAAATTAGTAACAATTGTCATAGCTGGCTCAAGAGAGACTTGTTAACTAATTATAGATCAAGCTGTGCATTAAAATTAAAGCCATTTGCAAGATATTACAGCAAATGTAATGTTCCCAAGAGATGTTAGATTGAACAGTCTTGGAACCTCAAGCGGCTTGATCAGTGCAAAACACAAGTTTTCAAACATTATTTGAATGTCATGGAGGGACTAGATAGAAATGCTGCCTAGGATGGGTCATTCCTTGAATTCCTTGACCTGAAGACCATATAGAAGATGTACTAACCACAACACAAATTGCCTGGGTAAGCTACTTAGATATTGGCAGGTTTTGGCCATTGCTGTCTGGCTTTGTGTTTTACAGTTTGTGCATGATGGGATCTCAGTCCATGATTACCCTTGCCACAATATAAAACACACAGAATAACAGCATGGGCATTCTGGTCCTCAAAGCTGTATTTCAGGAGTGTGAAATTTGTTTCCTGATTTAATGCTCCCACAGTCAAGCAGATTTGGTGTGTTACATAGGTCTAATAAGAAGTTTTCATGAGTATTTTAAAATTGTGGGTAACCTGAGAAAAAGTATATTGATAAATAAAGCATACTTTAATGTAAATCACAGATAGCTTTTCCAGGAATTTATCCTGGGACAGAATCTGAGGGCTGAGTGGCTGACAAAGGTTACAGCCCAGTGAGTGCACACAGGGAATCTTTATCACCTTGAGCTGCAGTTTGATGGCTAAAAATAAAATTTTAAAAAATGGGAAAAAAAAAAAGGAAAAAGCAATACACAGTGCAACCTTGAGCATCAAAAGGATCAAGCAGGCTGCCAGAGAAGAGTGGGATACTTCCACCTGCTTGATATCTTTGCTCTGGCTAAAATATTATTAATATTTTAGTATATTGACTCCTTCTTACTTTTCTGGAGCAACACCTTTAAAAACCAAGCTGTGCAATACAGAGATGAAGCTGGATGATGGCTGGTTGAGATCAACTGCAAGAGACAGCACTGTAAAAATAGACAAAAATCTGCACTGAACCTAAGCCTTCCCTTTTATTCTTTTTTTTTTTTTTCCTTACTTTGGATTAAATTTTCCATTTGCCAATCTAGAACAGAGCATCTGGTTGCAAAGAAGCTGGTAGCTGGACTGCAGCATTCAATTACAACTAATCTGCATCACTAGATACTTCTAATGTGCCTGGAAACTATTTTGATCCAAGAGCAATTGGTTTATTGTACACATTTACAGGTACACAAAGAAAACAAAAATTGTGACTGAGCTAAAATTCAGCTCATTATTTGCTATTGTGGCATTAATTATTGACCAGATTCTTCAGTTTCTGAACAATTTACGTCTGCCACAAGCAGTAGTCATTCTTCTGAACAATGCGTTGGAAGCTGTTCTATGAGAGATGAAACCTTAAAATGTAGAGTAATAGCACAGCCCAGTGGCTTGTGAAGGAATAAACCACCACTTAGGGATCTATTGATCTGGGCAATTTAATGTATTTTATCAAAAAGTCAGGGAAATGTGAAAGTGGGAAATTATTCTCGGGTCAGATAGAAGTGAATTCTTTATTCTAATCCCCTTTATTTATTCAAAATCTTTCTGAAAAAGTGCTTTCAGCTATGCTGGCTACAAAGCACATTGTCTCACTCATGTCATTTTATGTAGAATTCTTTAAGACACTTATTGAAAACTGCATTTAGAATAATAATTTCATTTAGAATAATTCATGCTCTAAATTATGTTATTATTATAATTGTATTGTTTCAAAGAATTATTCTTTGTCCTTGCTTGGATCTGCTTTTATTTTCATGTATATTTTGCATATATCCAAGCAGTCATCTGAAATCTACTGACACTGGCCTACGTGCACCTATTTGTTGTAGTAAAATAGTTGGTGTCTGACAAAAAATACGCCACCACCAAAATCCCCAAATTAGCCTCGGACTAGAGGAAAGGAGTGGGATGTTGTGGCTGCATGGGCACCAGCCAGGGTCTGGGCTGAAACTGGGGTTGTGTCAGGGCTGGGGAGAGACCTTGTAGCAGCATTTTCATCTGGGCAAGGCAGGAGGGGTGGTGGGCTGGGAGGATGTTGTGTGCCTGTTTCTCATCACATTAGGAAGATGGGATGTGTTTAAGGATGCCCTGAGACACAGGCCATGGAAAGGCTTTCTAGTGCCTCGTAATCGTTGCCTGGCTGGGCCATGAGAGAAGGGTCCAAACGGGGCTGTTGGACACCAGAGAAAGGAGCTCGTGCGTGTTAATACATGGGTAAGACAAATACCTGTCCAAATCACCAGGAAATAAAATGGAAAGTGCTGTGCCTTAGTATGCCTCCCATAATTAAACAGAAATACCTTCATTTAGGAAGTATTGCTCTTTCTCCTGGGATGAAGTAATGACCCCATCCCTCCACAGGCAGCACAGCTTGTCACAAAACCTGCATAGAGTCCAGATCTGGACTATGGATACACCAGCTGGGAGGGAAGGAATGGGAACTGCTATGGCCAGGGAAAACTTTTGAAAGGAAAAAAGATCATGTAGTGCTCAAAGAAGACAAAAAAACCTGACACAGAAGTGGCAAATGAAAAGCAATGAACAAAGGCTTTGAGGGATGCCACTTGCTGCAGAGTCGGGTCAAAGAGCCTGTGTTGGTATTGTAGCAAGCATAGGTCCCCAGCAACACAGATTTCTATTGACTAGAGGAAACAATCCATGGTCCTAGATAATTCCCTAAATTAATTCTACCAGAAGATGTTACAGATAAGAGGTGACCTTGCACACTGAGTCAGTTTGTTAAACAAGGTATAACTGACATGGCCAAGTCCTGCACACCACAAGTCTCTGAATCTGAATTTTAGCACCGTGTGTGGTTTAAATATATCAAATCTAGTTTCCATTGTTGTTAGTCCCATGGGTAGCAAAGAATGGGATTGAATAATAATTAATAATACAGCTATAAAGAAAACAAGAAGACTCAAACTCAGAGTTGTATTTAGTACTTTTAAATTTCTGTACAGCCCCAGAGATAAATAAATGTAATATGCAGGCGTTTTGACCAGCAAGAAACCAAAGGTGCACCTCACTAACAAAGTCCCTTGGGATTTAAGGATTCATGGAGAGAGACAGGCAAAGGCAAAGCTCAGCACCACTCTGGGTTCTAGGTGCTGATGATTGCAAGCAGCGTTGGTTTCACAAGACGTAGCCCGAAGTCCCCACGGCACTGTAACTCTGGAAGTATCACCTCTAGGTTGCGGTATGGTGCTAGCAAAGAGAGTCTCAGCTGGCCATTATGCATGAGAAAGTCCCAGGCAGTGACCCAGCAGCTGGAGAAATGAATAGTGTGGTTCCCAGTAGTCCTGCTGAGTTACAACCAGGTGCCAAATATGACTAAATCTGCTGGGTAGGCCTTGCCGTTTGACTTTACCAAATTTCAGGAGGCTGCAGTGACACTACCATACTGCCAAAAACTTCCGCAGACCCAGTATGGTTTAGCAGAGCATCCTTCCAGAAGAACACATTCCTCTTTCACCTATTTTCTCTCAGATGCAATCCAGTACATGTTGCCAGAGGATCTCTTGCCTGCATATTCTCTGGGTGACAGAGAAGGGACCTCAAAAACAGGAGAAAGACCACCCCTGTGGCACCCAGCTCCATCAAGATGCTTCCTTGCAAGCCTTGTCCTATCCTAAGCATTCTCCTGCTGACCAGTCGTGAGCAAAAGCAAACTCAGTAGGATAATTTTATGGTTGCCTGATCAGTAGCTCTCCCTCCCTCCCTCCCTTCCTCCCTCCTTCCCTCCCTTCCTCCCTCCCTCCTTCCCTTCCTTCCTTCCTTCCTTCCTTCCTTCCTTCCTTCCTTCCTTCCTTCCTTCCTTCCTTCCTTCCTCCCTCCCTTCCTCCCTTCCTTCTTTCTTTCTCTCTCTCCCTCTCCTTTTCTCTCTGCTTATTC
>NW_008239050.1:1114334-1133429 GCF_000691975.1 Corvus brachyrhynchos | reverse complement strand
CCTTCCTTCCTTCCTTCCTCCCTCCCTCCCTTCCTCCCTTCCTTCTTTCTGTCCCAATCTAGGTCTCAGTGTCTGATTAAAGATTATATTATTTCTTTTTTTGCAGGGCACGGTGTGCTTCCTTGCCGTTCAATTTTCTTCTTTTCAACATGTCAGGCACCAAGCCTGTTCCAAGCCTGTTTGTCTATCCATGTTTTCCTGCTTGGGTGTGTCTGACTGAACTTCAAGCTTGTGTAGCTGGTCATCCAGAGCACCTCTGCACTCCTGACTCTAGTTCAGCAGAAGTCTGCAATCTCTGAGTTGTCTGTAGAGTCTTGAATCCATCTCTGGACCTAGTGTTTTCTCCACTTGCTTTTCAGTCATGTTTTTCATGAGTTCTCTCAGTCCTCTCTCTGGGCAAAGAAAACCTCTGCCAGGAACTTCCTCAAGAATCATGTCCACATCTCAAGCATCCAGACACAAATCACAACCAAATTACAGGAAAACCAATACTTCCTTCCCCTTTCCAGGAGTTATGGATGTCCTTTCATTAACACCCCAAATCACCCTGATATTTTTTTCTGTTTATTGGTTGTCGGATACTGTTACACAGCTCTGCCATATTTGAACACTGGTTCCACTGTCATTATCTTCTCAATCCCAGCTGAATCTAATGTTTCTCAGAGGGTTTTGTACATGACACTCTCCTAGAAAATGAAACATGAGAAGATCTTTTCATCCAAAATCCTAAGGGATTCACCTAAGCATTCGCATTTTTTTTTTTATTCCTGCTTATAAAACTTCTTGATGAAATATAGGTTAAAACATCAATAATTTTTTTTGTGTAGAAATACTGTGGAACAACTATAATGCTGTCCCTTCTCAGAGTCTTCATAGAGAAAATATGCAGAATATCTTTGCTTATTCCTCATGCATTGTTCTGGTCCTGTGGTCTATTTCCATTCCCTTATTTATGATAAATTCATTCCACGTTGTCACTAAAGCATTGCCATATGTTGCCCTTTGTTTTGTGAGGACTGTTACCTAAAGGTCTTATTTTACAAAGTACTATCAGTTCTGTGATTCTCCTGCCTGATTTTAGCATTTTCCATAGTTTCTTGAAGAATGTTGTGATTTCCAATGGCGAGCATGTGATACTGGAAGTTGCAGATCCCAGAAGTGTTTTCTACTCAGGAAAAAGGGCAGGATGTCCTTCAAAGTACAGTTCAGCTTTTCAGAGACCTAATTCCAATCCTTCTTTTTTTGTTCCTTTTCCCTTTACCTGATCACTTATCACTGGAAGGAAGACTGTTTCATTCTAGTCCTTGTCTCATCCCTCATGAACTTTGTCTTTTCCATGCGTATATTACCTTCGATTTTTGCCTTCCTCTCTCAGCATCTGAATTTATACAATTTAGGGCTTGTAATGGTTTCAGGCAGATAAAATATGTCATTCAGGAATGGCTTGGACTGTGCTTGATGCGTTTGCCTTCCTCACTCAGAACGTGAAAAGTTTCCATAAAATTATGTCCTTTTTGTCTAATTTCCTGCTTTGACTTGGTCTTTTCACTCTCCTTGAAAGCAGAGTGAGTAAGTACTTGGGGACTATGTAATTCACTTATAATTGAAACAATAGACCATAAAGGCTCCTTGAGAGCAATTACATCTATCGAGCCAATGAGTCAGTTGTGCATTTGCACTAAGTCCAAGCAGTAAAATATATTTATGATTTTTTTTTAATGAAAGTTACTGCTCACTTAGTCTTTGGAGGCAGCACAATGCATCATGAGACAGGGAGGCTTAAATGTGAATCTTCCTGAGCAGTGTATGTGACTTGCCATGAGAAAGGAGTGCAATATGCTATGTCTGGGCATTCTGCACCCAACCAAAAAGTTAGTATGTGTCTGATTAAATGTGGTCTGAAACATAATGGTTAATCTAAGAAAACTGAAGTAAAAACTAAAGCAAAGTTGAGATCATGGTGCTCAAGACTAGATAGTGAGAAGGGGATAAACTGTAATTACCAAAATTAGAAGTGCCTCAATCCCTTTGCTTTTGTGTTCAACCACAACCTAGGCTGACTCTTCTGACAAGCCTAGTTGAGAGCAGGAAAAAGCAATTACACTGCATTAAGCCACCCATCCAAGGGGAATTCTGGGCAAATCAAATCCTGTGCAAGACACTGGATTACAAAGGAAGGAGTCTGGGATCATCTACTAACTGTGTCAGAAACATGGTTGTCTGTATGATCCTGGGATCCAGCTGTGTCTGTGTCCCATAACCCTCTGTGATTCTGGGCATTTCACTTAGTGGGGTACCAATACCCAAATTACGGTCTCCAAAAAATAGAGAGCAAAGTGCTCTTTACCTTTTCCTTCTGCCTTTTTTTGGGTGATCAGTTGGGCACCTGCTCCTCCATTAGGCAGCACAGAGATGGTAAATTCCATGAGAGCTTTGCACAGGTGTAGCAGCCCAATACGTAGGAATTCATAAAATCATTAAGGTTGGAAAAGACCTCTAGGATCATTGAGTCCATCCCTTAACACAGCACCACCGTGTTCAAGGCTAAACATCCCCAAGTGCCACATCCACGTGCCTTTCAGACACTTTCCAGGGATGGTGATTCCATCACTTCCCTCTGTAGCCTGCTTCAGAGCCTGAACCACCCTTTCAGTGAAAAAATTTTTCCTAATATTTAATCTAAACCACCTGTTACGATTCAATTATAAGAGATTCCTCTGCCTGAGTTAAGGTGAAAATGAGACCATATGCCAAGTCAATAGCACGGATTTTATTTAACAGTAAATTTAAGGTAGAGAGATAGAAATAATAGGAAGGGGACGACAAGAGAGAGAGAGAGACAGAGAGGTTAAGCAAAAGATATCACCACCATGTGGATCCCCGCAGCATCCCAGTGATCCTTCTTCACCCTCATCTTTGGTGGTAGAGGTCCCAGAGTCCTTCTTCTGGAGAGACCACTTTTATACCGTCCAGTTCCTGGGTATTCACAGGGTGTAGATGCCATTCCCATTACTTGAGATGGCATCTGAATAAGCACTTGCTTCCTTTCCCACAGTTTGCCACGGTGGGAATTTTTGTCTGGATGCTAACCAAACCTCTACCTCTGTTAGGCTCAGAATTAGCTCCTTCCTTCTGTGCCATCTGTGCTCATCTCAGGTTCCATTGTGGTGGCTTATCTTATGGGCACAGTATTTTGAGACATGTAACTGCCTTCTTTAAGTCCTCACACCACCCTGGTCACTTCCTCTCGTCCTATCACTTGTGACTTGGGAGAAGAGAGCAACCCTCGACCTCTCCACAGCCTCCTCTCAGGTAGTTACAGAGAGGAGTACATCCTCCCTGTGAGAGACAGAGACATTCAGGGCCTCACTGAGGTGGGCCCTGGCAGCTCTGTGGTTTCACCAGTTTGGAGGTCAAGCAAGGTGGTTCCACAGAATACCTATGGATTAGCGTGGAAAGACCTTTGCACCAACACAGCCTCCCTAATTCCAGCACCCAAGCCAACAGCCCAGGTCTTCAGCACCATGTAAACAGAGCAGCACATTCAGCAGAGGCTGCTGAGATACCTCTCTTGCACCTCTACAGTGCAGCTTTGCAAGAAATATGTGCTTTATGTGCTTTATGTGACGAGGCTTGTTCCCTGCCCCACAGATATGCTCTTTTCCGCAGAAGGTGTTTCAGCTCCCTCTTAAAAGTGAGCATGCATTAAAGTGCTTCTCACCACAGAGATAACTGAGTACATGTACAGCATCTATCACAATAAAAGACAAATCTCAGACAGATACTAGGGCACTATCAAAGACAAAAAAACAATAAATAAGAATTCATAAGGCTTTCAGTACAATGTTTTCTGCCACCACTTGATCCATTAAAAAAACCCCAAGTGTTTGTACAGCACCTAATTCTACAGAGTATACAGGCACCACTGCAATACAAATACAACTTACAGCTATTACTACTAAAAATAATTAATAAACCTATCATTTGTTGATTCTCCTCTCTTTTTTAAAACTGCCTCTTTTTTGCTTTTTGGAACCTTTCATATTTTTCTACTTGAAAAATTATCAAGTCATTAAAAAGAAAATTGAATTTTTTTATAACAGATACCAAGTAACAGCAAATGTGCACATCCAGGTTATAAAAATGAGGTTTATAATGGCAGGACTTATAGATCATTCCTGTTACCACATCAGCAGGGCATCACCAGAACATAGTGCCCCACAAAAATGACATATGGAGCAGCACTGAAAATAACAAGAAATTTCTTGGTATGTCTGATTTTTTTTACTGTTAATTCAATGAGCCACCAGCCCTGGTTTTCTTAGTTTGTGTTTTTCATCCAGTTAGTTTGTTTGGGGATTTTTCAGAGAAGCAGAGGTTATGAGAAAATGGGGGTTCTTTTATATGTGCCATTTAAGTTTTGCTATTTCCCCCAAATTGTGAGGGGGGAAATACTATTTAAATACCACTTTTATAACACTGATAAAAAAGAGAAGAGAAACTGTACCTTTTCTTTCATGAGGTCAGATATTCTTTAGGGAATACATGGGCCTTTTTACAACCTTTTACACTTTCTTTCTACTTCTTCACAAACAGCAGCAAATTCTTGAAAGGACAGACCACCTGCTACTCCAGCTTCATGGAAAAAGGGATGGAGGTTCTCAGCACTTTGTCGGAGTCAGGCCAGGTTCTGTACTTACAGTGACATTTATTTAAAACTGATTAATGGGTTTCTGCTGACTGAGCTAATGCTCAGGAAGAAAACCACCTGTCAGCAAGATGGGCACCACATCCAAACCCGTGTGCCAGGTGGTCAAACTTCTGAATCCTCCAGGACATTGTTTCTATGAACATTCCTGGCATGAGCATCCCCGGCTCCTCCAAGCTTCAGGACCCCTTTCTGTACTGCCTGATCCTTTGCAGGCATTCCCAGAAAGTTTATGAGCTCTTTTGCTAAGACATAGATATGCTGACTTTTAAAAATAATTTTTAAAAATCATTAGAGTTGAAAATTTCCCAATTTGGAATATGCTCAAGGGCTCCCCCTTAGCTTCTGAATTGCACAAAGCTTAAGATATCTCATAGAGGTTTTGGATAATTGCCTCAAAGAGTGTGAATTCCTCCCTCTCTGCTCCTGATGAGCTCCAGTCGTTAATAAGATAAAGTGTACAAAGCAGCTTTGCTGCAAGAGAAGAGTACAATGCAATACAATACAGCTGGTCCACATCTATATGGGAAGGAAAACACAGGTGAAATAATTGTCATAAGGTTTTTAGATGAGACAAATCTTGGGTGCATTGTCATCGGCAAGAGTTTTGTACTGGCTGAGATGATGACTGGCTTTTCGATCCCTGGCACAATGAAAATATATCTCTGAAATCTGCCAGTGTGATGCATCTGTGCCTGCTTGTGTTCTGTCTCAGCACTCCTGGAGCAGCACTGGCACACACGCCACTCACACACATGCCCAGAGTGCACAACATGCTGTGACTGAACAAACTGGGACGGGGACAACCGATGCACAGCTTAAAGCCAACTGCAAGGTGCCACAAATGACTAGAAAAGGTCACATTCCCCTCCCCTCAGGGTTAAACAAAGCTCATGTTGGGAAGGTCTTGTGCCTGCGGAACAGGTCTACTCTCCAGCTGGGCAAGGAGGAAACAAACATAGGAAGGTGCAAATTGAGGCAGTTAGAAAACAGCAATGTTTGTTTTGACAACACCTGACTTCCTGGGCATGAGTTGGTAGGATTTTCCTCGGCTTTAAAACCATAGTTTCAACACTCACCATGCCCAAAGCGTGCCAGCAAATTAATGCAGTTTCAGGGGTGGGGGAGAACAGCTCATCAAAGTAGGAGGGTGGAGGAGCTGAGAGATCTTAAGAAAGAATGTTCTGAAGGAAGAAATTGCTGCCTTTCCTTCTGTATATTGTTGTGATTGCTTTCTTGTTCTCATGTGACATTTTACATGGGCAGATAGTGATAGGATGAAGTAGGGGATGGTTTTAAACTAAAAGAGAAGAGATTTAGATTAGATGTCAGAAGGAAATTGTTTCCTATGATGGTGGTGAGGCACTAGAACAGGCTGCCCAGAGAAGCTGTGGATGCCCCATCCCTGGAAGTGCTCAAGGCCAGGTTGGATGAGGCTTTGAGCAATCTGGTCTAGTGGAAGGTGTCCCTGACCATGGTGAGGGGCTTGGAATTAGGTGATCTTTAAGGTCCCTCCCAACCCAAGCTTTTCTATGTTCTCATATGTTCTTCACACTCATCGATGAAAGATGTTCAGAAATATAACATAGAAACAGGCAAACCCTGAAAATATAATGTATCTACCAGAAGAGGTCTAGAACTAGTGAGAGAGAGGCTATGCATTCACTTCTTACTGACTTTTCTTTGGAATGGGGAAATGGTGTGAGCTGCATTTGTCCTTCAGGCCTTTTCCTGCTTCTCCAGCCCCGTCTCTGCCTTGACAAGTTGTTTTGTGATTGTGAGCCTTCCTCAGAGAAACTGCTGCTGACCTGGCAGCTCCTGCCTGAGAGCGTAGGACTACAGAGAGAACACTGTTTTTCTGTTCTCTCACCCTGTCTGATCCCCTTGGCCAGAGGACGTAGATCTGGCCAGCTTCCAGAGAGCGAATAGGGTGATAAGGGAAAGCAGAAGGACTTTGCAAGACAAAGATACACTGTTACACTGGGCACCAGCAAGGAACTACTGTGATGCTGGTGTCTGATACTAAAGGGCAACACAGTGCAACCTCAACCATGAAGTCACAATTTCTCCCAACTCTTGGAAATGACAGAATATTCTCTCAAAAGTGATATTGTAAATATCCACACTTTCTAATAGTACTAAGTGAAAGAATGTAAAAATTCTTGCTTTAAAAACATTATCAATGTGAATTCAAGGGAAAGTTTAAGAATATCCTAAGGGATACGAACAGAGAGCTGACAACAGAATAAGCAGAACCACCTCCTGTTTGTTGCCACTGGATTTGTCTCCTGCCCTGCTCTGGAGGTGAAAGAAAGCAGGAAAATGGGCAGGCTCCTTTCTCAGGAACCACCGTGCAAGAGGGGAACTCAAACCACACCATCTCCTCACTCAAAGGTGACTGATAGGTACCAATGACCTCCAAAGATGCCTGCTGCCCCCATCCTGGGCTTTTACACACTTCCCAGAAACACATCCGCACCCTCCTCACTGCTAATTGTTTCCTAATGTCCAAGTAAGGTTGCTCTTAGTGTGCAACAAGTGCCTCTTTAGTCCTGGTCTTGGGAACAAACATTATTATTCCCTTTGCAGCACTGCTCCCTGTTGGAATCCTGTTTCCACATCCACATTTTATGCTGTTTTTATTAAACCAACAACCCTGCTTTGGTCACCTTTTCTAGATAGGGTCACACTGTCCAAATCTCTGAGCTCTGCTGTGGCTCTTGCTGAGCCTCCCCTGTGCACAGAGGTGTCTGTGTGCACAGGCACATCCCCTACTTCCTAAAGTATGTGTGTCCAAAACAGGACACACATCCCAGGAAAGGTCTTGCCCCTGCTAAATAGAGTGGAATAACAGCCTTTATCTCTTACACGTCACATACACGAGAATGGCTCAACAGCATCTTCTCTGCTGGCTTATATTCAGCCCCTGGTCTAATACAGCTCTATATTCTTTTTTTAACATACTGGGGCATAGACTAATATTGACCAATTTGGATTTTTATTGATTTTGTTTTTCTTTCAAAGGCAGAACATTTTGCACTTGCTTTTATTGAATTTTGCTTTATCAGTTCTGGGCTATTTCTCAAAGTTATCACGACTACTTGAATTCTAACACTCTTCCAAACACTTGCATCTTTTCCCAGAACATTATCTTACGGAAATTATATCTGAGAGAGCTCTATATCACCAGGAAACTTGGCAACAAGAACATCCAACCATTCTGGAGCTGGGGCAGACCTGTCAGCCCCAAATGACCTTGCTGGTGTAAAGTGAGTAATTTATAATTTCTCTTGAAAAGCATGACTTTTTCAGGCAGTTGCACTCTCCACCTTATAGCAATGTCCTCTGGAGGAGGATATTCCTCCTTGTCAGAAATTTTAGCTCTGCCTTCCTCCATTCAGTTCCTCATGTCTCCTCACAGAAAGTGGCCTTGGGGATCTGACGTGCTGATGTGGGGTATCACCTGGGTTAAGCAGTGCCCATCTAGATCAGCTCTCTTTGCCTGTCAGAGAGGACATTTCCACAGGGATATGGCAAGATTTTTATTACAGCCGAGGCAAAGCTGCTTTGCCTTTACCCACTGGGCTAAGAACTACACTGGCTTCATGGGATATGCTTTATTCTTAAAACCTCAATGTTGGCAGTTTCTCATAGGGATGGAGCAAATAATTCATTTCAGTATCTTTACAAATATCAGAACTGCAATGTTTGATTTAGAATTGTGGATCTTCCCTTCCCCTGTTTTTTAAGTACATAATTTATTTTAATATTACCAGAGCTGTCATGCAGGTTACACCCACACGAACAGATGGAAAAATGCAGGGAAAGTTCCTGGGCACTGAGACTGAATTCTCCCTATCTTACACTGTGAGAGGAGATGTTATTTCAGCCAGTTAGTGTCTTCCCAAAGAATTCCTGCACACCATGCAAGAGCTGTCTGCATGAGCCCATCCTGTTTCGAATGGTAGAAATTTAAAAATATAGCCATAGCCAGCTATGTCAGTCAGCCCAGAGCAAAATAAGGGCCCCACTATTGCTTACTTTGTAGATTTTTCCAATTTTGTTTATTTTTGAAATTTTTTCTCACTAATCACTGCAGAAAAAACCCACAATTTTCAGAATAATTTCAGATATCTGAAATAATTAACCAAGTAGGTAAATGAAGGAATATGATCCACTTCCTACAAAACAAAGGCACTTTGGCAAAATGGCTGATGCCAAAAACTTTTGTCTGTTTAAAATGTTCCCATCAGCAGGTGTCTGACACAATAAAAGAGGGTATCACACATCACCCTTCAGGACTGCAGCTTAGTTGCTGGGGTTGAATCACTCCCTCCACTCTCCATCCAGTTTGTCCTTAGTACTTGAGGTTTTTCAGAAGAAATTTTGGATGGAGTAGAGCTTGCTTTAGCCATTAATTCCCGGCCAGTCTCTGGAGCTACATTAAGCAAGGCTTCCAATAATGTTTCCAATTAATTTTTAGGTAATAGCAGTGCATGGCGTTCTGCGAGGAACACTGAAGGTTGGTGGAGGTCCATTCATCAAAACCTGATGGGAACTGTGGCCTCCATGGTGTACACAGATGTTGTTCTGGTCTAGGGAAACATTAGAGAGAATAGTTAACACAGCAAGGCAAAAGATATATCACAGTAAAAGATTTCCAGCCATATAATTAAAAAGAGAAGAGGGTAAAAGCATATCTATTCAGCAGAGAGAGTGGAGTAATAACTAAAGATAATCTAATTACAGTCTGAAGCAAGAAAGAACTTTTTTTCCACAGTTTTCAGTGAGACAGATTACCCTGTATTGTGGAGGGAACTCAGAAGTGAGCAGAGACTATAATCATCTCCAGCCAAGTCCTTCTGGTAGGACAGCCAAGGTGTGACAAGGGCGAGATGTGATGACAGGTTTGACACCCTGTGATGGGACCAGAGCAGAGACAAAGCCTTAGAGCCAACCCACTTGTGAATGGTCCTCAGAGTGAGCACACCAGGCCACAAAAAAAGAGTTGATGAGGAAGGGTTTGTTTTTATTAGAAGACAAATTAGAACAATCAATTTCTAAAATACAGAAAATTGGATGTTCTGGGTGAGAGACTTCAGTACTAAAGTTTTTGTAAGGAAGTTTCCCTCCATATGCCCTCCACTTATGAGAGTCCGTGAAAACTTTTCAAGGGCAGATCTTGCTTCAGCCACCTCAGCAAGGAGCCAAGGGGCAAGTCTGATGGGAGCTGGACTGGTCAGCCTGGTGCTTTGGCAGGGTTTGGCCTGGGGCAGGCCATGGGGCTGCAGGGTAGAGAGGTAGGGGCTCCCCGTGCTGGACACAGCTGATCCCAGTTGGCTCCAATGGCCCCACCACAGGGCACATCTGAGCCCCTCAACCAAGCAGGGGTGTCCAGATGATGCTCTTACTCATCAAGTTCAGTGGTAGGATGTCCTGCACAGAGCAGGGAGTTGGACTCCAAGATCCTTATGGGTCCTTTTCAACTTGAGATATTCTATGATTCTGTGACCATAACCCCCATTCCCACCCACTGCAACTCTTGGGGCCTGTTTTCTCTGGCAGAGAGAAGTCTGGGATCATCTGAGAGCTGTCTACAGCTACACCAAGATGGGAGCTGTAAAGACAGCGCAGACAAACACTCTCAGTCCTGGCAGACAGGGTAAGGAAGAGCAGTGGCCACAAAAGGCAGCATGGAAATTCAGGTGGGACACAATGACAATCTTTTTCACTCAAGGGTGATGAAGTCCAGGCACAGGTTTCCACAGCAAGGCTGTGGATCTGCTGTTCCTGGGGATTTTTAAATGTCAAAGACATGGCTTATCCCAGCAGTTGCTAGTACAATACCTGCTTTCAGTGAGTGGTTGGACCAGAGACCTCCAGAAGTCTCTTTGGACCAGCACTTCAATGACTGTGATTATAACAGCTGTAAAACAAAAGTGTGGTGGACTAGTTTTGAAAAGTAAGGAAAGTAATATAACCCAGGGAGAATATTTGCAGCCACTGCAAAAGAACTCCCATACTTAGAATAAGGAGTCTGAAGGTTAAATCCTCCTGGGGAAAAACTGCAATAAAGATAAAGGTAGTATAAAGAAAGTTGGTGAGATCATAAAGATAGATGACCTTGGGGAATAACACTTTATTTTCAACACTTATTTTGCTTTGTTCTGATTTTTAGGGGGAAAAAAAAAATGTGTTGTGCTGTCTTTTTAAGGGAAGCATAGCAGGCAATGCTCCTTGCAGGAAAAGTACAGCTGGGCAACCATTGCTGTGTTCCTGCATTTGCTGGAGGGCTGGTGGAACTGGGATCGCTCCCAGAGCTGAAGAAGTGTTGTGGGGCAGAAGCTCTCCCCCTTGTATTACAAGCATTTGGGCTTGGACACAGGTGGAGGATCCAAAACTAAGCTGAAGATGAGAGCTGCCATCTCATATACAGGTAAGAATCCAACTCATCTTATGCAAAGGGTTTCTGCACTACTGGGAATGAGGAGAAGGGGGAATCACAGCCTTCCTGGAGGCAAGTTAACTGCAGCCAGAGGATCTGAAGGATGCTTCCCCTGTTGAGGGGAATGGTTAAGCCTGGAAAACCATGCTGCCTCAAGTACTCCACTGGGAGGGATAGAAATGGCCTGTAGGGACCATGACTGAGAGATGCTATGGATCCTGTACACATGGAATGACTGGCAAGGCTGAATGCAGGACTTGGAATGCAGCTGTGATCACAAGTAAACACTGCTGTCCCTCTAGCCTCTCTGAAAAACTCTGCCCACATCTGACTGAATGAGTTCAGAAAAGACAAATTCAGTGTGGACTAGGTAAAAGGAAGGGCTTTTTGAAGAACCATGGGAATGGAGGGCCTATTTTATAAAGTCCTGTTTCATAAGAAGTCTTGTTTAGTCTGGCAGAAGAGTGGCTGCAAGAGAACATGACTGCTTTCTAAAAATACAACAAGGAGGGAAACACTGGGGAAAACTATTTAAGTGAAAAGCCAATTCTGGTGCAGAAACAGGTGGTATAAATTGTCTCAGAAAAAAATTAGTGCAGATTTGTAACCAACCAAACAGGGATGTCTAACAGCTGCAATGTGTTGAGAGTGGGGGGCATCCAAACTACTTTGTGACAAAATTTGGCAGGTTTGAACCTGCTCATGAGGCTCTTTGTAGTAGCAGACAATGGGACTCAGTCACTCAGGAGTTGTTCTGCCTCTGGCCCTGCAGGGCTGGTGTGTCAGAGGGCAGAGATCCTGTGATCCCCATGCTGTTCTGCCATCAGGGCAGAATTACACTGCTCTTTAAAGTGCTTTGGTAAATGCAGCCTAAATGTTTTCCTTTGCTTTCACAGATTTCTTGTGAATCTCAACACTTTGTTCTGCTGGTGTCCCGGGGAGATACTGTAGTCCAGCCAAAGGACCAACGCCTTCTTCTGTGCTTTATCTTCTGTTTTTTCCAGCATTGTCTGACACTGCCTCTCAATTAGCATGCATTCCCTCTTCTCCTTTAACTTCATGTTCTCCAATCCATCTGATTCTTCCTCCTGATTCCTTTTCTTCTACCCTGTGCTACATCTGCTTGATCTTCTGTATCATCCTGAATCTCTGATGTCAATTCCCAGCTCTTCTTCCACCACTGTCACCGCTTGCATCCCACATCTTCCTGAAGTGGGGTTGATATTTGTACTTCTTACTTCCAACTGATAATACATCAAAATCTACACCTCACATGTTCCATGTGGAATGTGTGCCTAACAGCAGTATCATAGGATGTAGAACATAAAGTAAACCAGAGCAGATGTACGTTGACATAAAGTGTAGCTTGAGGGAGTACAACTGCTCATTTCTATGAATGGGCCATCCACCACCAGGAGATTGCAAGGCTTGTGTTGTGGGACAGAGAAGCACCACAGCTGGGTTAAGGAGGATTTTTTGCTTGGGAATTTGCCTGCCTTTTTTCGGTGTCTGCCTTCTAGCTGAAAAGAAAGTCCTGGATTCTTAGTCCCTTGAAACTTGGCTCCTCCTATGTGTGACTCTGTCTGGTGTGCAGAGACTGTTTAAATTAGATTCCAGCATGCACACGAAAGAGCAAAACACCGCCCGCTCAGAAAAATGTGTCAACTGAATGTCCAGCAGAAAAGCATGATGATCCCACACCCCAGAGTGGACACTAGAGGCCTGGTCAGCTGGATGCTCTCTAGGCTCTGCTGGCTGGGTCTCTGTTGGCTCTGGTGGGAATATAGATACCCAGCTCAGAGGGAAATGCCTGCACACAGCCCAGTTACATTTAACCAGTTGAAATGCAAGTGCCAAGAGTCACTGGAGATGCGCCAGGGTATCTCAGATGTATTTATGGGACTGTCAGAAATTACACAGGATCTACAGTGGACTTGTGACCTTCTGAAGCAGGAGCTGCAGTTGTCTACAATATCTTAAATGGCACAGAAGTTTTATGTGTGGGCAACTGCATCAAGCTGTGTGTGTTAATCTGGAGCTGAATTGTGGCTGGAAAGATAAAATAAAAATTTTCATGTGCAGCTGAAGAAACCAAAAAACTGGTTTTGCAAGCTCCAGAGCTTCAGTGCAGCACTTGCAACTTGATATCGATCATCCAATAAAACCAACACCGACCTAAATCAAAATGAATCACTCAAATCTCCAAAGAGGAGCAAAAGCAAAGTCTGAGGGAAAGGCAGGAGACTGTTAACTGAGTTATATCACAGGATACAGTGGCTGAAGACTTTGATACTGTAAATAAGAAAGCAGCCTTAGAAATGGCCTAAACTGAAATAAAACCAGCTTTGAATGAAAACAAAGTGTTAGCTGCCTCAGAGATTTGAAATTAACTTGGCTGCTGATTCAATAGATCAAAAATTGCATTGATCTAATGCCTCTGACTTTCCACTTATGTCCAAAAAAATGTAACTTGTACAGCTCAACTGGAAGATTGCTGTCTGAACAATTTTTTTTTTTCTTTTAATGGAAAATTTCAGCTCCATTTTTCCAGCAGTCCAAAACATCCTCTGCTTCCCACATTGTGAGATGACAACAATGCTCAGCTGTCTTTGGCCTGAGTTGTGGCACCAGGCCAGAAAGTATCTCAAGTTGTGAAAAGTCTTAAGTCAACACATTTTACCATTGAAGAGTGAGGAAAAACAGTTTCTAAACCATATGAAATATTCATGTCTAGCATCTTGTGAGATACCATCTGGTTAGATCAAACCAAAGTAGAGCTGATAGTGACAGAGAAACACTGGGTAGAAAGTGGGGTGCTGTGACTTGAAGATTCATTGTTTCATGCTCTACAAAAGAGCACTACAAAAGCAGCATCACTTCAGCAACAATTAACTTTTCCAACAAAAACAACAACAAAAATCTGAAATGAAAGTGTTGATCTTTTGGGTCTGTTACTAGGAAAATCATAATGTACTTCATATAATATCACACTTCTCATAAGGGCATTGACAATTAAATTACAATTTAATATTTGCCTAAATATTAAAGTGTCTAAGAAAAAAAGCCAAACCCCAAAATTACCAAACAAGGACTTCTACAGACAGCAAGAAGAATAAACAAAGAACAAGTCCTGCTGCAGACATTGTGATCTTCTTGCATTTTATATTTATATCCCCAGAAAGTGCTTTTATCCCTAAAAAGCACTTGTTCATGGGACATAGCACTTGGGAGACCTGATCTTTTCTCCCGTCAGAGCTACTTTTCTGATATATGACCTTGAGACAAATATTTTGCTTCTGTTATTGCTTCCCCTCCCACTTCCAGTCTCTTCCAAACAGCAGCAGGTTTGCTGTGCCTTATACAATGGGGCCTTCAGGTGCTAATGCAATGTAAATAGTGGCAGTACAGGTGCAGTTGTGAGTAGAGTACGGCTTTGATTATTCAGTTACAAGGTCACCCTTGGGTAAAAGGATTGCTGCATAAAACATTGCTGAGCCATCAGTCTGTGGCTGCCTCCTGGTTATATAATAATGTTGTTTCAAATGCACTGGAAGTGATTAGCAGTTTCCCAAAATAGCCAAGTTTGTGGTGCAGTGGAACATCAGTGGTAAAACAGTCCCACACAGGTGAGTATGAACACAGACATGCTTACAGTGCTGGGGCTTTCCCCACCCTCTCCCTGTTGTTGGCAATTAACCCATTCCTTCTCTCAAGGTTAATTAAGCTTTGTGCCACTTTGGAGCATAAGGAACTATTGTACCCAGCTCCGGGGAGGGGGAAGATAAAGAAAGAAGAAATTAAATGGCTGCCTTGGAGCATAGAGCCGGAATCAGGACCAGGGTGCTCTCCTTTCCCTCTCCGCATACCTTGTGATAAAACCAAAATGCTACCCCTTTAACAGCAGTGTCACTCACACAGTATGGGTTCTGCACAGGCTTTGAAAACAGGGAAGAGAGCATCAAACGTTCCAGCCCACTTAATTTGAAAGCTGTCTATAATAAACCTTTGGGAACATGTAAAACAGACAGGGCAAATTACATAATTACACAAATATCACTGGATTTCTGGCATTTAGGAATAAAAGGCTTTGATCTGTTCAATTTAAAAGTGCCTAAAACATCCATACACTATGTTAAAATCTAACAGTAAGTGCTTTTCTTTTTGTACTTTCCAAAAGCTTAGCTAGAGACAATTTGGACACAGCAGGACAAAACTTTGCCTTAATAATATAAATATCTATGCACAAGTAATTTGACACAGTGTGCCATTGCAAAATATTTTATATTCAGTAAAATGACAGTCCTTATCTAGTTCTTATCCACAGAAACCCTTAAAGAAACAATCCAGTGTCCTTTAAAAGCCCCACTCAATTCCTCGCTTTCCCATCCATCTTATTTATAGCTCTGTCTTTGTAAAGCGCTCCAGGATCTACGAATAAGAAGTGCTCATAAAACCTCTGTGTGAGCTGGGATTTGAAATAAGCAGCACTTATGGATGTTATGCATATGAAGGGAAGACTTGAGTGCAATGCTGCAGCATTCAAAATCAACCCCACATCAGTGTCCTCGTCAACGACTTTGCTTTAAACCAGCGCTCACTTGACATCTGTATAAATTCACCAAAATGCCTCTTACCCCTTCTCCCACTTATTTTTGACAGGCGTTTCACTGTGTTTATGAGCAGGGATCCTCCCTCCCTGTTTTCCCTCATTGCACAATTCGCTTTCCATGGGCCTCTTTGGCAGCTCCAGCCCTTTCGGAAAGCAGAGTTTATTCCTCCCCTCCTCTTTGAGCCTTGCATTGAGGAGGAGGTCTGTGGCAGGACTCGATGCAGCAGAATGTCAATGCCAGAAGTGGCCTTTCTCATGGAAATCAGGTGCAGGAGCTTGGCATTGTCTGTGCAAGAATGAGAGACGTTGGTGGGTTGGTTTTTTTGCCCCCTCCCTTTCTGGAAGATTATATTTGAACTGATGAGCTCTGGCTCTCTCATGCCTTGTGGGTGCCAGATCTTTCCTCAGGACTGATTTCTCCATCTCCTCCCTCACCTACATTGTTGTGCCATCTCCTTTCGTCACGTCCAATTAGTCATTATGGGCTTATCTTGGCTTTTTTTAAGATTTCATGGATAAAAATGCCAAAGAAGTGTATTTGGTTTGAATTTACTCATGCTGAGGACTGTATTTATGTCCCCAACTAACACTGATTACATCACCTGACCCCCGGGAGAAAAGAAAGGACTCTCCTCGCTAAACTGGGGAGCAACAGGAGATGTGCAGAAAGGAAATGACTTCCCTGCAGACACACTGAGGTCATACTGCTATATTTCCTGCTGGTTTATTTATTTATGCCCTTCCTTAGAGTTTGCTTTTCAAAGTATTCCTCCTGATTTGACTCAACAGAGTTTTTGTGGGGATTGGTAACACGGACACCACACTTTTTCAGCGTTACAAATATGAAGGTCCAAGTCCTGGTGTCTTGATACACAGTTTATCCTGGCTGACAGTCACATCCAGCCCAGATGGTTCTCTGGTACCTTAGAATAAGGTCACTCCTGGCTGCTCCTGACTGGCCAAACTCATCCCCTTCACAGCCCTGTGAGCTGGCCACAGTCAGACTCATGGCTTGGAGACTGGAATTAAAGGAACCCATGAAAAAGGAAATTCCAGCAGAGCTGGCACCTACCAGAAACACTGTGCAAAGCCAGCAGATCCACACATGGCCTGCCGATGCAGGCTGGTGTCACCCTCACCACCCACCATGCAAGAGTTGCCTTCCACCCAAACACTCCTTCTCTGAATAGCATCCAGTTGCAGCATTTTCACAGAATCATAGAATATTCTGAGTTGGAAGGGACCCACAAGGATCATTGAGTCCAGCTCTTCAGTGAATGGCCTGTACAGGTATCAAACCCACAACCATGGCATTATCAGTCAGTAACACAACACTAAATCTACTTGGGCTGATAAGAAATAAGCTATGTCACAAAGTCAGTGATAGCTAAAAATGTCTCTTTAAAATTATTTCCTTATTAAATCTCTACCTTCAAATGAACAAGACACAAACCATGCATGAATTCACACTGCAGATCCTGGTCTTGCTGTGATAGGATTTGAACTGGTTTGTTAATACTCTGGAATAAAGGTATGGTGCATTTCAAAGGCAGGAAAACTGTATCCATGCCCTTTTATCCACCTTCAGGATATCCTTCAGGAAAGGTTTGCTGAACATAGCTTGCATTTTTGACGAATATTGGATTGTATTTCTGATTAATATTTTGATTAAAATTGTTTGAAATTTGTCACAGCTCCAAAAATGACAGCAAGTGGCACACATAAAGTATTCAGTGTGTTCTGCATGTCGGGCAGCTGAAAGACAGTGTAATTGCTAATTGATAGTGTATTTAAATACCATGCCTGCATACTTATCTTGACATAAAGCCTGAAATATGTAACATGCACACACCTTTCATGAAACAAAGTACAAACCCTGAGTCAAACATGCTGACCTTACACACATTGCAAGCTGCATGTGCTCGCAGCTGACAAGTGTTTGAAGCAAAGCATTTACACATAAAACATTTATGCACACATTGTGCACTGAGGCATTGAAATATGCAGCCTTCCATATGTTATACATATTACATATATGATATCTATGCCAAGTATTTTGGGAAAAGAAAAAGCAATTACCCATATGCTCTCTAAACAATAGGCTCGTGCTGTAAGTTGTGGGACTGGAAAAGCAGCTTTATCCTCAGGGAATATTTAAGTGTCATGGGATATGGAAGAACATTAGAGATGGAAAGGAGCAGGCAAACTGCGATGGCACAAGCTGAGCTTGTGCAAATGTGTGCATAGAAAAGGCAGTATTTAAATTCACAGAACAGAACAGGATAGAATCAAAGAGAACATCCTGAGCTGGAAATGACGACTTCCAGTGGAAGGATCATTGAGCCCAACTCCTGGCCCTGCACAGCATGATCACCAAGAATCATACCATGTGCCTGAGAGTATTGTCCAAACTCTTCTTGAACTCTGTCAGGCTGGTGCTATGACTGCTTCCTTGGGGACCCTGTTCCAGTGCCCAAACACCTCCTGGGGGAAGAACCTTTCCTGATATCCAACCTAAACCTTCACTGACACAGCATCAGGTCATTCCCTTGGGACCGGTGACTGGTCACCAGAGAGGAGAGATTGATGCTACTCCTTGTGAAGAAGCTGCAGACCACAATAAGGTCTCCTCTCAGTTTCCTCCAGACTGAACAGAGCAAGTGACCTTGGCCACACCTCATATGGCTTCCCCTCCAGATCCTTCACCACCCTCATGGCTCTTCTTTGGACACTCTATAATGGCTTAATGTCTTTATATTGTGGTGCCCACAACTGCCCCCACAAGTCGAGGGGAGGCCCCCAGTGCAGAGCAGAGTGGGACAATCCCCTTGCTTGGCTGGCAATGCTGCCCCTGATGCCCCAGGACACGGATGTCCCTCCTGGCTGCCAGGGCACTCGTGTTCAACTTGCCATAAGCCAGGATCCCAACATTGCCTCTCTCCTGGTAGAGAGGATGGAAGGACTGACTCCATGAAGGCCTTTGCGCATGTACTCGCACATCTCACACTCCCAAGGCACACCCATAGGCACACCAGACTGCCCTGGCATTCAAACCCTATAGCCGACAGCAGCTCTGCTCCAGGGTTTGCTAAAAACAAAAATAATCACCACCAAGGGCCTTGTTCTGTACTGTCACAGAATCCTGCTTGTGCAATGGGCTGCTGTGGGGGGAAAGAAGGAATATACTATATATACACACATATATATATGCACACACACACACAAACACATACACACATATATAACAGAAATACACATAATATCGATACTGTACGTTTATTATCGGCTCTGCTCCCTGTGGGTGACTCCGGGGGGCGGGGCGAGCCCGCCCCC
>NW_008239050.1:1102991-1113472 GCF_000691975.1 Corvus brachyrhynchos | reverse complement strand
AAGAATAATTTAGAGGAGCAGCAGTGACACATTAATAGAAAGTATTAGTTGCAGGAAGGCAAAACCAGGTGAAGTTTCTTACTTTACCACAGACTTACTCTGTGACCTTGGATCAGTCTTTTCTGCACCCATCAGTCCTCTGTTTGCTTATGAATCGGGAATAGTGGTGCTTTCCAAAAATGTCCTGTGGATAAACATACCGATGACTGTGAAATGCTTATCTGCTGTAGTAATAATGGGTAGATAGTGGTGGTATTTCTATTATAGAAGCAGAGAGGCTCTAGCCAGGATGTGAACTGTAGTAGCCACACTTTGATGGAAATAGGAGCTTGCTTGAAAAGACATTTAATAACCTGTGATATTGCATGATTTGCACTGTGGTCATCTTGCATTTCATATTTTGATGTAGTGTGTGCTTTCAAAGAGCTGCCATTCCACACTGCAAATACTTTATGGATTTTTTTTTTTCCCCTTCTGTTAGCCTAGAACAAAGCTGGTGTGGTATCCTCTTCTACTGCTAAGGAAACGTTGTGAATTTCTAATGTGGCAGATGATCCCCGATAGTTGACATCTCTGAGCTACGTGGTGTTTTTGCAAGGAAATACTAAAGGGAGTGACAAATTGTTCATTATACCTGTAATGAAAGGCAAACTTAGTTTTAGGAGCAGTATTTTTCCCCTCACCTTATAGGATGCTCTCTATGTAAAATCAGAATACTTCAAAGGATTTCATAGGCAAAAACCTAAATACAGGAGTTCTGAAGCTGAAGGAGTTGACTGTTGTGGTTCACACACTGCTCTGAAGTGCAGCCACTGCAATAACAGATGGAAGCAGCCAAGCACAGAGCTGGGAGCTGCTGCTGCAAATCCTGACCTGAGTGAAATAAGTTTTCCCTCTTTACAGTTTTGCTTTATACTAACTTGTGCAGCTTGATTACTCATCTTTTTTTCTAATTTCTTTTAATATATTGTAGAAGGATACACCAGGAAGAAACACTGTTTGCCTCATATCTTGGGGATTTTTTGAAAATAATTTGATCTATAGTTTCTCACTTACCTATTCAATTTAATATGAAACTTCCATAATCAGATTAACGTTAAATAGGAAGGCTTTTGTGTTGAGGAGGAGGTAAGCACAACCCAGTTGGGTTTGGGTTTTGTGTTTTGTTTTTTTTAATGAACCTGAAAGCTGCTCTGGTAGAATGGCAATTCATTGTTAATTCATCATATGTAGGTGCCCTGGAAAAATCAAATACCCAGTTTCATAGCTACCCTTAGGCATCTTTAATTTATGCAAGCAGGGCTCACTGAGTAACTACTATAAGTCTCATTGACCTTAGTAGGTTTGCAGAGGTCATATTTTCAAGTGGGTAAGTTGTGCTTGAACTATTTTCTCAGTAAGTATCAGGCTCATGTATTTGTGTACACAATTACATGCTTTTTCCAGTTCTCCATTACATTTTCTGTTTTTCTTTAGATTCTTGCTCGTCTTAAAGAAAGCTCTCGTTAGGAAGAAACACAGGTTTTTGAAAACAAGTTCCTTTTCAAGATGTGGCTGTAGCAGAGCAGACTGCAAGGTTTTACAAACAGCCAGAAAGGCCAGTGTTGGTTTCAGAGAAACTTGGCCAGCGCAAGCCGAATGTACACGAGTGACATCAGCATTTTCCTGAGCCATTTATGCTGTTCACTTGTGCTGGTTCCCAGCAGTGCCTTGTGTCTTATGTAAGCTTACACTGTACATCCTGTCCGGCTGTTCTCATGCATGATAATTCACTGGCGTTATCTTACGGGAGGGTTTGAGAGCTGCTGCTTGTCTCAAATGTCTGCATGCAAGTTTCCTATGAGCCAGGAGCATAACAGTGTCCTAGAAGACATCTGAGGAATAACTTGGAGTGAGACACAGCTTGTCCCCTGCTCCTTTTGGTAATGGAGCTGTAACCACTGTGAAGTCATGTGGCTGTGACAGAGATTTTAGGGGACTGAAGCCTTGATCTGTATCATATGTAGATGGGCCACTAATGCAGTTTTGATGGCTGGTGATAAAACAGCCATAAAACTCAAAGGACTTAAGTTTCCCTCGATAATATTAAGACTGGAAAATAAAGGCTTTTATTATGTTGTCACTGCACACTGTTACAAGGTGTTTGGAAGGAATTAATTGTGTCTTCAGATACTGATCCTTCAAACTTGTCCTTGCAGTTAGCATTTAGTCACGTGTAATGAAAGTACTGCCACTTGATGGGTGAAATTGAAACAAACCCTCCATTATAAGCTCTCAAACCCAGACATTCCTTCTGTTTTTCTTTTCAGCTAAATCTAGCTGAAACTTGCTGGCATAAAATCCTTCAGTAACTCAATGCACATAATCTAGTTCTAAGTAAATGGACCACCTTCTTTAAATAGTGTCTGATGTTTCATACTTCAGTCTCTTTTGTTAGTGCTGTAGCAGTGTGAGGGAGCCAAATTCCTGATTACCTGTCTTGGTGAACGTGGCTGTCCTTGTGTGACTCCTTGGCTTGTTCGGAACAGCTGGAAAGTTTCCTTAGGAGCTCTGATCTGGCACAGCTGTGTACAGGACTGTGAGATTTATAGCTCTGCAAGGGAACCACCTACAGAGGGAAGAAGGGTTGACATGGAGAAGTGCAGCTGGAGAGGAGTGCTGATGTTCCTTGTGGAAGTAACCAGGTCTGTCCTGTGACTTTTCCTGAGTGATCTGCTCCAAACTGCACAGAACAGTTTTTTGTTGTAGTGGAGAAACGAGGAATGCCAGACTTGACAAGGGGACTGGTTATCTGAAAAGGAACAGGTGCAGTCCTTAGACTCTGAAAAGCTAAACAGATGCCTTTAAGTGAGCTGTTCTTACGAAGTTTAAGGACACTTATTGCCAAAACATATAAGAGAAACTTAAATTTTTGTTTTGAGAAGGAACTTGAATTATCACTACTACTTTTATTGACCAAAGGTAGGGATGCATGGGCTTTTCCTAGTGCTTTTGTTATTTATGGAGGACATGCAAATCTGTTTTGAAACCACATACAGGAGAATAGGGAGCAAGGAAGTTGTGTGCGTTTTAGAGACCTGTAGCAGCTGTAAGAATAAGCATTGTAGTAAAAAAAAAAAAACAAAAAAACCCCAAACAAACTCCCCCCCAAAAAATCCCAAACTTCAAAAGCTCCTTCATTTAGCACATTCAAGATTCTGTTAATTATATTTTATTGCATTACAAATATTTATATGACTATAAAAGTTCACATATATGTTATCATGAATCAATAGCTTTTTTAGTAGATGTGGGCAAATAAAATGTAGTCTGCATGCTTAAATCGCTAAAATATTTATAAGAAAGCTGGCTCTTGGAAAAAGTTTCCCACAGGATGCAGTGGGTGTCAGGTCTAAAGGTCAGCAGCAGACAGAGTAAAGCAAAGGCTCTTCAGCATTTATTTTTCTCCAAATTTTTCAAACAAACCTTGTGTAAAGAAGCATAGAATCTTTCTTACTTCCTAAATTCCAATTGCTAATAGGCATTTGCAGGTTCGTTCATACTTAAGCTGTTTGTTGCAAACTTTTTTTTCTTAAAGAGAGGGGAAAAAAAAACCCCTCCATGCAGTTAATACATTCATGAACTCTTAGCACGGAAGTTCTTGGTGTAAATCATAAAAGCCAGATGGAGTTTTAAGGGACTGTCATGTACAACTTGGGGAATGAACATTCTTGATACTAATAAAAGGGCCAGATTGGAGCTACATAATTAATCCCAGCGTCCTTTTCAATGCATGATAAGATTTGGCTACAACAGCCGTGGAGTTAATGGAGACAACTGTCACATCCTGTGAAGCAGTGGATTATTTGCCTAAAATAAAAATACCTGTGTGCTTACTCCGGTATGTATCTCCAGGTGGTTAGTACTCAAATTGCAGTTCAAATCAGGAGAAAAAGAGTGTGAGTAGTAACTGAGTTTTTCTTGAATCTATTTTCTGTCTTAAGTATGTATGTAAATATATTTATACATATATTCAATATGTATAATTTTTCTGCATACATATTTTATATCTATAAATGTTATTAAAGCAGACAATAAGTATGTAGGGCTTTTTCGGGTGTTACACGGCAAAACCTTTTCTAAATAGGAGTTGATTTGAAATGTAATGCCTGGGAATCCCCAGGAAACAATCATACAATGAAGTTTATTCCCTCTATGTACCAGTGTCCTGAAGCAAGTGTGCAGAAAAGTGCTAAAAAAGCATATGAGATGGCACAAAGGCTGTGTCAGAGACAGACAGGAGGAGGAGTGGGCAGATGGCAGTCAGTACAAAACACGTGAATAATCAGATTGAGAACAAGCTGAATAGACTGTCAGTATGCTGGTTGCATGCTGCTGCATTTTGGGTTTGGTGAATGTGCTGGGGATTTTTTCTGTTTTGATCAGTGTTTGATACTCCAGAGAGGTAAAAATCTTCAAGTTAGAAGCATATATAAGGGTGAAGGCATGCCTACCATTGTCAGGGGAACTTCTGGGATGAGGGAAAGGTCAGTGCTTCCAGAACTATCAGGACTGGAAAACATTAGAAAAAAATCTGTTCAGTTTATTATAGACTTCATCTGCAAGTTTATTCACTATCTTTGGTGTGCATGACGTGGAATAATGTTAAAATGATCCAAAGTCTTAGTGCCTGAACCTGTGTGATGATAGACTTATTTCTTTCTCTGAAAAGGTCTGGAAGGTAGTAAGACTTACTTGTGATAAATTGTTTACATAACTTAGTTTGTCTAATTTATTGGAAAACTCTTTGGGTAGCTGTCTGGCCTGACTGTTCATTGCCTGGCTCAGTGGTCTTTTCCACATTGTTGGTTGGATGCACTCCTGGAGTGTGGAATGGAAAGAAGAGCAAAGGGATGGCTGCACTGGTGAATGATTGATCCCATAACCCCTAGTACAATGCTAAGGATTATAGAGAAAAATAAATCCAAAAATGGAACAAAAAAACCCCTCCTGCCCTACCAATTCTTACTTGAAAAAGGTTATAATATCAATTTATAACAGCAATAAGGTATACACATGGACGAGAGTGTATTGAGATGCAGTTGATCTGTAGCAACTTGGTCTTGTTTATATTTGTTTCAAAATATTCCTGCTTTTTTCTTTTTCAGCGAGTTCCATAGGCTAAAACAGTAGTGAACTGGTCTAACTGGAGAATGTCCTACTTCCAAGAAAGAGGCTTTGCTTTGTCTGAGATGGCATCTGAATGAAAGGAGCAGCACACACCTTGGAGTTTAAAATTTATTTAGTACAGATAATTTTGCATGTCTCAAGTTATCCTTTAGTAATACCAGTTTGCTCCTTGTACACTGTATTAGCATGCCTCAGTCTGAACAACAGCAGTAAAGAGTTTAACAGCACAACAAGGTAGAGCAAATTTGGTCTATATTTCTGCAGAAGTGAAGGTTAGAAAGATAAAGGGTTTTAACGAGAGTAAAAGATTCACAAGAAGTGCCCTAGATAAGACTGTTTCATGTCTGAGGGTGTGATGAATCCTGTGGGAATGAGGAAGCTAAAAGGCCGTTTAATTCCGATGTCGCACACTGAATCAACATGTTAGATATCAAAGTGGTATTAGTGAAATTTGTAAGAACATGGGCATTTTATGTAAAAAATAAAGAAATAAAAGAAGTTCATCCAAACCAAATCTTTTGCTGTATCCGAGCTATGCGGAGAATGAATGTTGGAGGCTTAACGTGAGTATAATAAATCAAACTGCCAGCTGAGCCTCAGAGGGCTTTATTCATGCATTTCATTGTTCTCTCTGCAGATACAGCGGGGCTCAGCCAAACGCAGGGTTGTCATTCTGCAGATGTTCAGAGTGTTTCTCAGTGTTCTGAAGACCGAGCTGGTGTCTGCCTTATCCAAACTGCTCAGTTCACCTCTCGGAGTGGCCGTGCTCTGACTCTCGTGGGCGCTTTTACATACAGGAATCACAGCGTGAGTTCGCAGTTTGGGGTGAGTGGGGAGCTGTGTTGTGTACTGTTGGTCACTCCCAGGAAAGGCTCACATTTGTACCTTCTGGAAAGTACTTTTTGGCAGCAGAGGATGCCCTGCTGACCCTCTGCAGCTTGGCAGAAAATATTTCTCAGTGCATGAGCTTCCAAAACATCTCTCTCACGGTACAGACTGCTTGGGACTGCTGGCACAGAGCAGGTTTTTTAACCTTCACCAAACTGTCTCCTTTCCCCATATCCTCAATACCAGGCAAACAGAATAGTAAAACAGGAGGCAGACTTGTTTTATAAGATAGAAATGGGAAACAAAAGGGTAGAAGCAGAACAGATGCAAAGTTGTGTTCTGGTTTAACACATGATGACACATCTGGCTGTTCATACCCAGAGTTCTAAAGCAGCTCTCTGCTGTTGGGCCTGGAGAGTCAGTACTCATAGCAATAGTCTCTCATTAGTGTTAGCTTTAAGTATTTAAAGTTAAAATTGCTAAGTTTTCCATCACATCTTCGTTTCTTTTACCTCATCCTCACTGGGCCTCTGGCTGAAGATTGGCACCTTTGTGTTGAAAGAGTTCCATATTCATTTTTCTGGTTGACTGGTCCATATTTGATATGCATCAGTATTGTAATAAACATGCTTGCAGCATGCTCATATGATTAGTGCAGTGTGTTTTGTTAACTCAATGTTTCCTGAGAGTATCTTGAGCATTTTATAGAGACCTCATGGGACATATTTTTAGTCCTGCTGATAAACTTTAACTAAATGATCTGATTACACACAGATCATGCTTGTAAATAAATATTCTTTCTCATCTTCTCCTTAGTCTGCTGCTTTTGGAGTTTTGCTTAAGTTATTGTTCAGTAAACTTAACCAGTAAAACTTTAACCTAAGAGCAATCAGTATTGCACTCACTTCCAGAAGGATAAGTAAACACATTTTTTCCTATCAAATTAGGTTAACATACAAAATACTACAGCTAACTAATTTCTGATATTAGTTTGACAGCTGTGTACTTTATCCCAGTACAACAAAGGCAGTGTTCAGGAATGTTTTTCTTGGTGGTGGTTCTGTGAGCATGACCCTTGGATCTCGCTGTAGGTCAAGGACAAGCTTCACACAGCCCTTTGCAGTGGGATAACTAAGCTGTCTGCTGACAGGATCAGGTACTTTCAGGTCACTGGAGCACTGGGAATGTTCTGGTATCAGGGAAGCCAGTTTTTCTGCAACCTGCCCCTCATCTGTTCTGAATATATCAAGGGAGTATTTCAAGGAAATGCTAAGGAAGGTAAAGGTGACTTCTAGGGCTTTATGAAGATTGGTGTACATATCTCTAGCTGAACACAACTTCCAGTGTTCAAACTTGACTCAGGTGTGCTGCAAGACTGATTCTTAAACAAGGAAGTCTGTGATACTTGCTTAAACTATTCATCTGTGTATTTTGACTCTTCCTTTCTTTGGATTCTTTTTTCAATTACTCTAACTGAAAAAAGAGTTGTCACATCTGATCCAATGCGTTTGATATTATTAATTGCAAAATAAATGTAGTAGTTATGCTACAGATATTATGTGATTAGGCATGATTATTTGGTCTTGCATTCTTCATTTGATTTCAGCTTGCATGATTGCTTTGAGTTCAGAAACCTAATTAAAATTTTATTATGAGTTTTTTTATAGTGGCTGAATGACTTGTCTAGATAAACACACTAGTTAGATCAGGATCTGCTAAGGTGATGGTTCACTTAAGAGTCAGGTTATGCTAAATATTAACCAGAAGTGGTAAAATCTCATCAAAGTCTAATGAATCTGTGTACTTAAATATTCCTTGGTTCTAACAAACTGATGGAAACTGTGCTTCTGTATGTTAATGTGAAGTTGCATATTGCAAGATCAGGGAGAGGTTTGGTGTATTTGTTGCTCTTTCTTACACAACAAAAACTTCAGTGTGAAGTTCCTTGTTGTAGTTAATGATACCTGACTTCTTGCTTTTATAGAAATTAAGACACAAGACCTTTATTTACACAGCTTGAATTGCTGTAATGTGTAATACTACTTCTAAATTTCTTCTGAGAGTACCAGACATCCTAGTAAAACCAAACCTCTGCTGCAATTTTCAAAGACTGTTAATCATTAATTTATTTTTTGGGGGGCAGGAGAAGGGTTAATGTTTTCTTAAGTTGCCTCATTTAAATGAGAAGGTGACTACTAGTTTTCTGTCATTTTACTGGTGTGCTACAAATCTATTTCTTAATAGTTTAGACAGTTTATAATCTGCTGGTAACTTGAACTATGTGGCTGTTTGCTTCAGTCATTTCTTCCCCCTCTGTAGAATTATTTTAGCTGTCTGGTTTATCTTTGCAGAGATGGGGCTTGCAGATCGTTGGAGACTGAAGCACTGTGGTGTTCAGGCTATTGCTAATTCTGTGATATTTCCTGTCTTTTAAGCTACTGGTTTAAGTTGTAAAATATAATTAGTTTGAGGTGTTGTACTTTTAAGTAGTATTGTAGTTAAATTGGTATTTGCAAGATTAAATATTAGATTTCACTTGCGTACAGAGCTTGACAAATATTGCCAACTATGATACTCTGTTTCTTGCATTTAAGTGGAGCCTAAGGCAGCTGACTGTGGCTTTGTGCAAGGGTGGTGAGTTTTGGTACTTGAGTTTATTGTATACAAATGACTGGAAGCCTGTGTTTGCAGCATTTCCTTAAGTGTACCTTTGTTGGTCCCATTGTACAAGTTCAATTTTTGCAGAACATATTTGTTCTAGAAATGCTATTCCTGATGCTTTTTACTCTAGGACCAGTTACATTTGAATTCTTCACATTGAAATAAGATTACAAACTGCACATGAAATTGATTTTTTTTTTTAATTGAATTGATTCCTTAGAGTAATTTCTTGGATGTTTTTACAGTATTTCTATTGAGCTAATATGATGTTCATTGACCTCTGCTTGAGCTGCTACAGTTACAGAATCACAGAAGGGTTTGAGTTGGAATGGACCTTAAAGATCATCTTGTTCTAACCTCCTTGCCATGAGCAGTGACATCTTCCACTAGACCAGGTTGCTCAAAGCCCCATCCAGCCTGACTTTGAGCCTCCTTGACTGAGAATTTGCAGTTGGTCACTCAGATAAAGACTAGGAGCAGTAGGTGTTGCTTTCAGTAACTTGACCTGCACCTGCAGGTAAACACTCTGGAAGAGGCTGTGGAAAACAACTGATTACAGAGTTTGATCAGCATCCAAACACCTTGGGAGTTTTCTTCAGTTACCTGTTCTAGTTTGTTTGGCTTTTAAAAAAGCAGTTGAAGCAAATGGTAACTGTTGTGGAAAGCTGAGTGAACTTTTTAGCTCTTTCAACAGGTGAAGTAAGTCTTAAGGACTGCAGCATCCTTGCACTTCAAACCTCTGTGGGGACCATCATCTGGTTCATGAACTGAGTGTGGCAGGATTCCTATGAAGAGCCATATGTTTTCTTATTTTTCTGTTTTTGTAAACAAATTTTTCTAGGCAAATGTGGTGAAATGAGGCGGGCAGCTTTAATTTTTTTTTTTCTCTTTTTTTTTGGTTGATGCCTAACTTTAATGAGCTTTTATTTTGGTCTCTTATATATAAAATAAAATCTTTAGTGTAGAAACTCCACATTTAATGACATTTTTGTGTGGGAGCTCTACTCTTGGGCTTGGCTTGCATCACTCATGCAAATTCTGCAGAGCTGTACCCTTGACCTAATGAAGTAACTGATGCTCATGTGTCAGCCACACGTGTCATTTCCAGTCACTGAAGGAGGGTGGAACCACATCCTTGGGTAGAGGTTTTCACAGATATTTTTTGGGAATATTAGTATTCAGAAATGTGTTGTACCAGCAAGGTCTTCAGGGGAATTTTTGCTTGAGGTGCTTTAAATGCTTCTGACTACTCAGAAAGGATTTTGTTTATTCTTACATTCTTTTAGTTTGCCTTGGCCTCCCCAAGGGCTGGGTGCTTTTGGGACTAACCTGCACTGTACCAGGTACTGGCAAGTGGAGCACTGGGAATGCAAAACAGACTTGGAACTCCTTCCAGCATTTGGGAAAAGTGCTGTGGAATTGCTCAGCTGATTTCCATGGAGGTGGAATCTGCTGACTGTTTGGCACAGAAGCCTGTGGGAAGAGCTCCATGTTAATGTGCAGCATTAACAAAAGAGGCTGAAGGACAGTGTTCAGACTTGCAGAGAGGGTGTGTAGCAGGTTGAGTTCGAAACTGGGCAGAAACACCAATTAAATGTAGTGGTTTTGGTTCAAAATATTCATTACTTACTTATTTTCCTTCTGTGAGATAAGAATTAGGAGAAAAGCAAAGCAGGCACAAACCTTAAACAGTTGCAGTACAATGAAAGAGTTTTATTACTAATAGAATTAAAAGTAAAGAGAAAATAACAAAACAAAATTAAAGCAAATCCCCCCCCCAGCACTTCTCTCCTTTTACCCAGCTCACACAAGGGATAACAGAA
>NW_008239050.1:1101145-1102407 GCF_000691975.1 Corvus brachyrhynchos | reverse complement strand
AGGGGGGCCCCGCCTGTCCCCAGAAGCCGCGCTGGATGGGTTTAGCTGTGGCAGTCCATGGCTGGTTTTAGCTGCCTGGGGCTCTGGGACAGTCCCCCTGCAGTGATCCAGGGTCCGTGCCGCAGTGTTGGGAAAGGGGCAGTGGCCCCGGCCCAGCCCGGCCCGGCGGGGCCGGGAGGCTCGGAGCCCCCCCACCTTCTAGCAGGGGAGCTCCGACAAAAAGGGGAAGTCCTGCTTTTCTGTGCGATTTAAATATGTAAATTGCAAGAAGCGTAATTGGTCTTAAAGACTGTCCATCAACTCAGGGTCAACCCACAGGGTGAACTTCAATGCAGAGAGTAAAAAGCAACTTGATGTTCCTCTGATGATTTTTGGTTTTTTTTTTTCCCTCCCCCCAATGTCAGGTTCCTCTTGCAAGGCAGGGAAGTATTGAAGCTGCATCTAAATGGTTGCAGAGTTAATATTACGTTTAAGGAAGCATGTCTTGCCAAATTAGTTTTTTATTGTTTACTCTGTCTCTTGAGATCTACATCTTGCTCACATTACTATTCCCCACTCAAAAGGTTGATGCCAGAGGTCTTAACTATTTGTCTTTTTAGCGGGCAGGGGAAGGGAAAGTTCTGTTGTGGTTAAACAATTCACCTATCTTGGTTTAGCACTATATTGCCACCAAAACAGGCGGTCCTGGCCTATGCGGTACCTTCCTCTCGGTGCTGAGGATTGAACTGCTCTCCAGTGATTGAGATCGTCTGTCTGCTGTGGCAGAAAACTCATCTTTTTTTCTCTTATTTTTTTTTCCCAGGTTTAGTTTGCAGATAATACAGTGGTTGTCCAAGTAACTTGCATCATGAAGTCCAAAAATTCCTGCAGCAGTAGAGGAAGCAGGAATCCCTCAGCTGGAAGACAGAGAACACAACTACCCTTCTGCCACAATGCTTTTACCATGTTCAGTTTAAACCATCCTGAAAGTATACCAGTAGTCAGACTCTGTGGTGTGAGTATTCTTTTCATGTCTTTGAAACAGTCATTGTGCAACAGCCTCCCTCATTAAGATAATTATAAAGCTATACTGAGTTGCATTAAATGATGTTGCGCAGTTGTTTTCTGTTTGAGGTACGACATGGAATTCAGCTGCATGTAGTTGTTGTGTTCATGTATTACTCTGTATTTTGCAGAGCTAATAAAAATTGCTTCAAGATTAACTTGAGAACAACTGTGTGTTGTTGTCCCCAGAATGCCTGTCACTGTAGGCTGGGTACTGG
>NW_008239050.1:1100353-1101131 GCF_000691975.1 Corvus brachyrhynchos | reverse complement strand
ACATGCAGGTGATGTTTTGGGAGAAACAGAGTTGAAGCATGTGCTTCTAGACTTCATTGATGGGTTTGGTTTAAGGGTATTTGGACCTTAGGCAGGATTAGAGCCTATTTTGAAGTGAGATCCCCTAGAATATGTGTAGTTTAAATATTGTCTTCAGCACAAACTGTTAGGTTTTGCAGATCTCCTCCCACTGCAGTACACTCACTAACCACTAATGTGGGCAGAGAGCTGGGGTTTGTTTATTTTAGAGGAATACTTCAGTTAGTTAACCAAAAGGTGTGAAAAGCATCAGTCAACGCAAGGAAGAAAGTTCATTTTAGCTACTAATCTTGATAAAATTGAGTTGCTCTCATTGTTGGTTTGGAACTTGGTGACAGTGTGGGAGTTCCAGGTTTGCTGGATCAGAAGTACCCAAGCCCCAGGATTTTAATGTCAGGCAATGATCTGGGTTTCCCCTTCACCAGGCTGTTTTGTCTCTTGCATTTAATTGTTGCTTAAACTGCATTGTTGTGGGAGTGAGTTGTAGGAACCAGTCCTTCTACTCCTACGTTACTTCTGAACTATTTGTTTACTGTAAATGGTTTAATTTTGATTATTACTGAAGCCCTGCACTTGTAAGGTGACTGAAAAACAGTTTGGGTCATACTGTCCATCTTCAGTGTTTAGTTTATGATGGTTCAAAAAGCTTATTCAGTACTGGGAGAAAACAAAAATGAGTTTTGCTGGGAAAAAAATAGACACTGAAAATCAGTAGTCAATCCTTAAATGTTAGGCATTC
>NW_008239050.1:1099296-1100271 GCF_000691975.1 Corvus brachyrhynchos | reverse complement strand
TACTGCTTCACAATAACATTTTAAAGTTTTCATGTTCAAAATAGAGTATTGTAGGAAACATTCTGCTACCTTTTTCAAATTTGAGGGAGTTCCTGCATACAAGCTAGTAAAAATATCTTTTGTGTTGCTTGTTCTTCAATATACTGGCATAAAATTGTAATCTTAAAGAGTTCTTTTTCTGGAAGAACACTGAGTCATCTACAGAGGTGACCATTGGATAGTGTTTGGCAGCATATTTAAATACAGTAGGCTTAGGTATGCAACTTCTATTCTCTCTGTAATTTATTTTTTAAAATATTTGGCATCAACTCATTAAAATAGTTTTAACATCAAATATTTGTGATTTCAGAACTGTTGGGCCTGCTGGCAGTGGAATCTATTGATAACACCTGGTTATTTATAGAAAAGACTGTACTGATGTAATCTGTGGATAGTTCTATATCCAGTATTGACTTCACTATGTCTGGGAACAATTATATAAACAAGGCTCTAGTTGCTGGAAGCATATCGCAGGAATTAATGAGATTATGGAGCTGCAGGTATAATTGTCAGAAGAAACTTCTGGGGGTTTCTGGTCCAACTACTCATTTAAAGCAGGGGTAGAACTAGCACTGGGTGGGATAGGTCATGGCTTTGATCCCTGAAGCCATGAAAACCCCCAAGAACAGCAAATCCACAACCTCTCTGTGAAAGGTTGAAATGAAAAAGATAGTCTTTGTGTCCAACCTGAATCTTCTATGCTGCCTTTTGTGGCCATTGCTCTTCCTTACCCTGTCTGCCAGGGCTGAGAGTGTGTGTCTGCACTGTCTTTACAGCTCCCATCTTGGTGTAGCTGTAGACAGCTCTCAGATGGTCCCAGCCTTGTCTGTGCCAGAGAGAACAGGCCCCTCTGCCTCTCCCTATGGATGATACCCCTGAGGCCCTTGACCACCTGAGTAGCCTATGGCTGGGTGAGCCCTGGGTCCTCATGTCCCC
>NW_008239050.1:1071906-1099268 GCF_000691975.1 Corvus brachyrhynchos | reverse complement strand
TGGATGCAGAGTGGCTTTGCCAGCATCTGGCCAGGCAGGGATCACCCCCTTCCTGCTGGCTCCTGTTCCCTCTGGTGTCTGTCCCAGCACCTGGGCCCTTTCCCACAGGGCTGGTGCTGTGCCAGCCCTCCCAGCTTGTACTGGGGCACGGGGCTCTTCTGCCCTGGGGGCACAGCTTTGCTTTCCTGCCCTGAGCCTGATGAGGTTTGTTTTGGCCCCATCCTCAGGCTTATCCTGGTTGGTTTATGTTTGTGGAAGTGCTGCCATTCCCTCTGTGAGCCCTCTTTTCCCTGCCCCCCTTCTCTTTTTGATCCCCTTGCCAGTTTGCTGAGGGTGCACTCTGCCCCATCTTCTGGGTGCTGATGAGTGTTTGGAGCCCTGGGATGGCCCCTGGAGTCCTCTCTGGCCAAGTTGCAGCTGTGTGATCCAGAGATCTGGCTTGTTCTCCAGGCCAGCTTTCCTTCTGTTCATGGAGCTTGGGGCTCTTTGGCTCCCAGGTAAGACTGTGGTGGGAGATCTGTCCTGAAGTCAGAGAATGTTCTCTTGGCTATTCATCTTTCATCAGAGCCCCCCAGCAGTTGGGTACACTCTGCCCTTGATAAATATTTGTTAACTCCTTAAGATCGTCAAAACTAATCTCATCAGGATTTGTTCCATGTTCCTTCCAGAAGCTGATGGGACTCTATACTTTTGAGTTCTCAGGCACAACTACAGTGGGAACCTCCTGTGAATGCCATGACACTTAAGTAGGTGACAACACTCAAAGGCACATGGTGTGATTCATGGGGTGTCCTGTGCAGGGCCAGGAGCTGGACCTCATGATCCAGATGGGCCCCTTCCAACTCAGCATATTCTGTGATTCATTGATTCTTGGGGTAATTCTGTGTAGAACACAGAAAAAAAACCAGCTAATTTAAGTTGGTAAGCAAAATTTTTAACAGGCAGTAGGAAAATCAAAAATTATTTTCATGATTTAGGAAAAAAAAATATTTCCTACTAAAAGTTACTTCTGTCTCCTCCAAAAGGTTGTATGCCTCATCTTGTAGTCCAGTAACTAAATTTTAACTCTTATGTTGTTCCAAGTAGGGACAGATAACGCAAATTTATCAGTTATACTCCTGGCAAATTTGCAGACTAGGAAAGTCGTTTTAATTCTTGTTTGTTATAAATTATTGAAGGAGATGGCTTGATTCTGGGGGAGATGGTGTTTAGAGGCTCTGAAAGCAGTAATTTTCCAAGTCTATTTGTCAGATCCGATGTAAGATTGATTCTATAATATAGAGTTAATGTTTTCAAAATGAGCTGCTTAGCCAGTGCACTGTGTCTGGTTCCAATTACTGTCAGTAAATCCTGAAAACTATTTTTTGAGAAGGACTTGGTGAAATCTGCATTTTAAATAGAGATAATCAGTCTGAAAGTAGTTGAAAGGAGTTTTGTATTTCTTCATGCTGTATGGTTTCGCTTTTGTCTTTGAGATTGTTGATCCTGAAGTGGATGCCATGACTGTGCTGTTCTGGCGTGCACTGTTTCCTCTGTGGAAGCAAGATTATGAGTGTGCTTAAAAGAATGGATCTCCTGGGTATTATTGCAAAACAACTAATTGACTTTCTTTAAAAAAAACCTTGTGCATAAGGACAGAGATGCTGTGTAAACCCAAGTGCTGTGCACTTATTTGATGTTTGTGACTTGCATGCTTGCTGGGTTGAGCTTATTTTCTTTTAAGTAATTTTAAAAAGTGTATATGCTCTGGAAGCAAGGTTAGGATTGATACCAGTGTATAGATTGCTTCTTAGTCTGATACTCTTCAGGATTTAAATGCAGTGGAGCAGTTGAGCCCTCTTTATACAGCAGGGAAAATAGGTGGTTGTGGCACTGTACTTTCAGCAGAATCTACAGGCTGCAGACTCTGCTCAAAATTCAGTGTGATGATGCCAGGACTTGTCATATTTGCAACTATACTCATTTGGAAGGATTGGAATACGTTCACAGAGGATTATCCTTAAAATGGGAACATTGTCTCTGGACCTCTTGGTGCCCTAGCTCTTACCAGCTTCTGCAGCAATTTAGTAATTGCTGCAGACTTAGTTGTTGGACCCTGCCGTCAGTTGACTGTCAAAATGTACCCTTGTTCAGCAAGGTAAGCAAAGGGATTTTGAATGTCTGCTTGCAATTCTCTACTTGTTCCCTCACAGTGTTACAGAGAGCTGTTGTTGGCAGCTGATATCACCAGAGAATTATAATTTCAAATGTGAGTGAACAGTCATTAAGTGAAGGAGTGTGCTAAATGTGTCATTGATTGGAGTCTGCGACACCAGACTCAATTGATATCCACTCAAAAGAACCCCCAAACAACCAACAACCTACTTAACAAATGACATACTTATATAGATTTTTTGGTTTCAGTCTTTTTAGGGAGGTTTTTCCATCCATACTCGGCCATGTTTGAGTCAGCAGGTGTGGAGGACTTCAATAGTGAACTTATTACAAATAATTCAATCTTTACCATTCCCGGTATTTAGATTATTTTTAGAGGGCACTGCAATGAACATCTATTAGGTGTATTCTTCATTTCTATTTCTTGTCAAGTGTTAAGGTTATTTTTTGCCCTTGTGCTTCTGTCTTCAGCTCTCTTAGAATAATCAGATCACTGGGTATTAACTTTCTTTGTATTTTTTTCAGATTGGAGGATCTTCTGAATCTTATACTTTAAAGATGCCTTTAAAATGAAAGAGTCCATTTTCTACAGGCAGCTTTGTCATCTTAGATCAGAGAGATTGGTTACCTTGGAAGAAGAAAAGATAGACTATGGGCACAAATTAGGAGTTGGAAGAGTCTTCAGGATAAAATGGAGATATGTCACATAGAGGTAGCTGGAAACACTTAGAGATTTGTTTGAATAGTTTGTTTTTAAGTATCTACAAGAATCTGCCCCAGATTGAGCAATCTAGTTTCCCTGTAGGTCTTTACCAGGAATGAGGCAAAAATTCCTTTTCTGTAAGAGGGAGCAAAAGAGGTAAATAGCTGAAACTATGAAATTAGAACTGTGCCATGGACAGCAATAATGAGCTATAATGTTAAACCTACTGAAGTTGTCAAAATTTCTTGCTGACAGTGGGGAAGGAATACTTTATTGGAAACATGAGGGAAGGATCAAATCTTTATGTGAAATCTGGCATAAAATATTCATAGTATTCGTAGTTCTCCTAATGTTGTAGTACTGGTTGTTCAAGTTTCTCTTGTTCATTGGGATGAGGCTGTCCTGCTAGAAAAGTTTAAAATCTACAAAGTGAAAATAACAGTGCATGTTGCTGTATATTATATTCCAATGTAAACTGCTGGATGTCTGTGTGCTGAGGAAGAGAAATACAAGTAAGGGTGGTTTCTTCTTTTTTCTGTTCTTGATTGCAGCTTAACCTACTGGTTGGGACTTTATGAGGGTAATTCATTATGATAACTTCTTAGTGTGGCAGACGAGTTTTAAATTTTTTTTAGTTCATTTTTAAAGCAAAATGACCTTGAATTAGCCACTTCCTACCTCCTGTGGTGACTCTGGAGATTACCAGTTACTGCAGAACTTCCTGAAATAAAGACTTAATTTGCCTGAATAACATCTTGGGTATAGTACTCCACCCAATGGAGAGCCAAGATTGTGTTCCATAAATAAACATATGGTTTCTTTAGGCAGAGCTGTTGCTCAGCCAGAGGAATATGAGACTCTGGTGGGGAAGAAAGGGATGTCTGACTGCTGCCATCATTCTTAGGCAGAGCACACTAAATTTATTACTTTTTCTAACTTTGTTCAGACTAAGATGTGGGGCAGTCTTGAATCAGAACCTGAACTTTATTTCGGCTCACACCATTATCCTTTTTCAGTAGTTTGTCCTCCTTAGAATTCCTTTTGTCAGATAAAAATAATTACCACACAGACTTCTAGTGGTTTGTTTTACTAAAATAATTACATATACTGTATGCACCCAGCCCTCACTGAAATTCCATCTGAGGTGTGCTAGTAACATTCTACTTTCATGCTTTCCCAAACATTTTTAAAATACAAAGACACTTTTTTCCTCTTTCTTTACAATTGGTAATGTTAGATTCAATCTCTTTCATTGTGTTAGAATTCATGTCCCAGTTTAAAAGGTCTTTCTCCCTCTTGTGCTGAATTTGCTAGTTGCACTGTGTAAGTATTAGTGATCAAAAGAAGCTGCATGTGTGTTTTTCTGAAAATACACAGGAAATGCAGTGTTAAAACTACTTGTGTACACTTCCTACTTCATAATTCCTCATGATGAGTATTGTTAACTTGTAGCGAACTCTCTGTTGGTGTCAGAAGTTAGCTGCAGTTCACGGTGGAACCTCTTGATTTCCATTGTGAAGGTCTTCCTACTGTATTTAAATTTGTGTACAGTTCGAGGATCCCTTTTAATAGTTAGATTTTAATGTTTAATTCTCAATTCTCTTCTGGTCAGTATGCATGACTGTAAAGAAAACCTCATAGCAACAATGAGCATCTATCTGCCTTTGTAATTTTTCAGCACTCTGTGCTTGCGTCAGGAATCTGAGGGTAAATTGCCTTGACAGACAGATGGACTGACTGACAAGACCTTGGCTCCAAACACACACACACAGACAGGCTCCTTGGCTCCATTTACATTTGACTATTTTTACATGGCAGCTGAGGCCCCAAATACAATGAGTTTCAGTGGTGATGCTGGTTGTAGAGTGAGGAAGTATTAAGATGTGGTGGAAGAGAAGGAAGAAGCTCTTTGGCTCCTTACTCTCTTCTCTCTTCCTTTCTCCTCCCTGTCTTGCTGGACTTTTTGCTTAAGGTGCTCATGAAAGGTGCAGTAGAAATTCAGAGTGACTGGTAAATTAATGATGGAGGCTTGGGAAAATTGCAGTAAGTCTCGGTGATCTGCATGACTTTGATTTGGAAATGGTGAATAAACATGAACAGTATGGTGTCTCTTTAATGGTGTCTCTTTTAAATCCTGACTGTTACTATGAGGTTTTTTTAAAGTCATGCATATTGACCAGAAGAGAATTGAGAATGAAACATTAAATCCTAACTATTAAAGGGATTCTTGAACTGCACACAAATATAAATACAGTAGGAAGAACATCACAGTGGAAGTCAACAGCCAGCATCCACAAATTTTCTGGTAGTTGAAAAAGGATTTTAATTTTTTTGTTGTTGTTGTTATTCCGGAGTATTGACAGCTGAAGAACGGTTCCTAGGCAGGTGATCTTACATTACTGTTAATGACAAAGAGGTAGATTTCAGGTGTCAGAAGGACTTAATGTAGTGTTAAAGATCTGCATCATTCCTTGTGTTGTCTACATGTGGAGTTAGAAGGGGACTTCACACTTGAAAGAATGGTATCTTTTATTACTGTTCTCAATAAAATCAGTTGAAGGCATTAACGGAAGCCAGCAGCCAATATTCTTCATCTTGTGATGACGTTAGAATAAATCCTGGTTGTTCTCAGAGCTTTTAGTCTTTACAAAAAAAAGAGGGCTGTGCCATTAAGGAATATTAGAGTATGCTCTCTACTTTTTTGTTTGAAAAGAAGAAAGTGGTTGGGAAAATAGCTGAAGATGGTTCTTAATGAATGTATGGCTTCAGTTTTGATTGAACTTTTCTAGAAATTGGTGTCTTTCAAGCATGTAGTTGTACTGTGACCTGTAATGCCTTTGCCTTTTTTAACACCACATTTGGAAATGCAAATTTAAACTCCTTTTATACAAATATAATTACTTTGTAAAATGTTGTGTAAGTATTTATAGTCGATAGTGAATCCAATAAAGCAAGAGATTTCACTGTCATGTAGATTGGCAATTTTGTGATGATGCACATGGTAAACCAAAATGAGGTTGTGGAGAGTTTGTTCTCTTTGGGCAGGTGACATTGTAGTAACCTTCATTATTCCTTAAGAACTGTTAAAGGAAAGCAGCGTAAGAAATGGCTCATTGCAACTTAATGCTCAGCAGCCTAATTAGTCAAATACCATGTACCTACCTCTGCATGAAATAGGGTATTTCTTTCCAATGTAAAATAGGAATTTTCAGTTTCGGAACAGCCTGAAGAGGGCCTTTGTTGCAAATGACCACTGGCTTTTTAGTTATTTATTCTCAAAAATAATGAAGGTCAGCATGGTATCCATAGTGACTGCATGCGGCTTCCTCGTTAATCTTGGCATGCTGCTGTAAAAACGAAATTCACTTACTAGTAAGAACTTCTCGTGTTGCAGAGGGAAACCTTTCTTTGAAAACTGGATGTGATTGGGTTTCTGTAACTTGAGAAATCTTGAATACTGTAGTTTTTCTTCAGTTTTAAATTCCTTGTCAATTTCTGGTTGCATGAGTTGCTGTGGAGGTCTAAACAGAGAACAACCTTAAATTGCTGATGTATGTGTATAATCTGGCACTGGAAAACTTGTGACTTGAAAAATTACTTTCATTTGGAAGTGATAAGGACTGCTAAATGGGGAATATATCATTCTACTTGCAGCTCTGTTAGTAAAAGGAAGGCATTCTGCTATAAACTACAAAATTCAGGCTTCTAAGAAGTATGTGAATATGATCAAGCCAGAATGGTTGAATGCTCCCAATTCCACGGCGTGAAATGGAGCATTAGGAGAAAATGTGGCAACTAACTTGGTGAAATGCTTTTAGTAAATTACTAAAAGCTAGTAAAAACCTAAATTTAGGAAATGTACACTATCTCTTTTTGAGTATTACACAGTATAAATACTAAATTTTAATATTACAAAGGCTCTTTTAACTTCGAGGAAGTATTGTTGCAGAACTGAATGCAAGTCTTGTGGGAGTTTTGATAGGAACTTGTTGAAGATGGGGAGTGAAGTGGTTCCATCCGGATGTTGCTGTTGTTTTCCCTCTCACCCCATCCCTCTCCTTTAATGCTTACCCAAAGAGAGTGGGTTTGGGTTGGGTTTTTTTTAATCAGTTGGTTGTAATAGAGTTTTAAACTGATCAGGCAGGATTCTGACACTGAGGGTAAATATTTTCAGAATTCTGTCAAGTTTCTGTTTCTGATATTTTCTTCATTATGAATGTGGCTGTTTTTGCTTCTGTCTTTAATTTTGCACAGAGCTGTATCTAAAAACATAAATATTTATGAGAGGATAGCCATTTGCAAAATTCATGGGAAAGTTCAAAGTGGAAGTCTGTTTTAGAGCGCTCTAGGAATGAGCCTATAGGGAAGTAAAGTCAATGTATCTTTAAAATAATAATTATTTTATGTCTATTTTAAATGTATAAATGAAAAAATATTTATAAATAAGTATAAAATAATATAGAAATAAGAATTAATCTATTTGAACCAAAGAGGTCTTAAAATGTGTATTAAAATTGAGAATTTGTAATCTAGTTGTTGCATTTAGAAATACTAATTTAATGTAAGTTGTGTGTGAATCTAAAACTGTACTTTTGCTACTGAATGTAAAAAATATGTTTTCTTTGATATTAGCTGCATAGTAATTGGCTGGAATGCTACAGAAGCTTATCTTAAATCCTTTCTTTTTTTATTTCCCTCTCCTAGAGGTGACCAGCTGCTCTGCGCCAAGTCCCTTGCAGTGATGTATCGTAGTCTGTTGCTGTAAACATCCCCGACTGGAAGCTGTACCAGCGCCAGCTTTCAGTCAGATGTTTGCTGCACCTGGCTATGCTTGGACAACAGCAGAAGGAGAAGCTGTCATGAATACATATGTGCATTTATATTTATCAAACAGTGTTTCTACAGAAAGAGATTAATTGCCTTCCCATGAATTAACCTGGCTGGTAGGTGCAATTTCCTGAAATCTAGTCTGAAATGGAGATCCAAAGCTGGTGCATGGGTCACTCAAAGCTGAGCTCTTTGCTGCTTTGTGGTATTATCCTACAGGGTTAGGCTTCCCTGGAATGACAAGTGGTGGTGAACTTCTACAATTGCACATGAACCCTTCATTGCTTTATCAATTGTCTGTTTTAGCAGCTTCTGTTACTTAGGGCTCTGAGGACAAATTACTATCAATGCTGTCAAATACTTAGCAGGTACCTTACCTGCTGTGCTTTGCTTTTTGTTGTTTTTTCTGGAATTCTGTAGTCCAAGTGTCCTTGTTAGTAGGTTATGCTCTTAATTGTTTGTAAGCTGGACATAACCCAAGACCAAAATAAAGGTTAAAAACATATGGCCCAGTGTGTATTTTTGCTGTATTTTTGCATAGGATATACCCTTGTGTAGTGGTTTGGTCCAAAATACTCATTACTGTTTACCTTCTGTGAGATAAGAATTAGGAGAAAAGCAAAGCAGGCACAAAACTTGAAAGAATATAAAGAAGTTTATTAATAGACCTAAAAGAAGGGAAAGAAAAAATAAAATCATACCACACCTTCAGAACACTTCTCCTCCCCCCACCTTTCCCCCTCTCCCACTGTAAAAAAGACAACCCTTGAGATGTTCAGTCTGTTTACCACTTCCATAATAACCTTGTTCAGTTTATTTAGGGAGAGGAGTCTCTCTTGCTCATCTCCACAAGAAATTCTCTCATGGCTTCAAGTATCACAAGGAGACAGCTGCCCATGTTGATTCTCTGCTCACATCATAGAGGCCCTCCTCCTTCCCTGGGAGCAAAGGGTCCTCCTCATCTTCATCTCTAGGACTATCTCTGGGAGCATCTCTAGGAACTGAGGTCTTCTCCTTCCAATTTGGAGCAAGAGTCCTCATTGCTTCCATCTCTCCCTATTCAAGCTTCTCATCAAATTACAGCTGCTTCAGCATTTGCTTATTCCAGCACAGGTGCTGTTGCTCACAAGTACAAGTTGAACGCTCCACCCCCCATGCTTTCATGAAATTACAACGGGTACTCTGATATATCATAGTCCATCACCACCCATAGCTTTACAACAGATTTTCAGCTTTAAGCATTTCTTCTTTCTCCTCCCTCAGGATTTCAGCTCTTCTTTCTTTACTTAATGTCTGCAGCACTTACAGCACTAAAAGGGTTAATCTCAGTCGGGCCTTGCAGCTGGAATTTTGTTTATTGGTCACATGATCTTTGCCGGACAGCGGGGCAGCTTCAGCTGAATCTTCGGCCGCATCTTCGGCCGCACTGGAGAGGGGGAGCCGGGCCGCGCCGTCTGCACGTAACAGAGCTGGGGGGGCGCAGGTGGAACAGGGCCCATTGGCCCCAGGATGGCTGTAGCCCGACCCAGGCCCAGCCCAAGCAGGTCCCGGCAGGCCCTGCTGGGCCCTGTATGGGCCCAGCCCAGTTACCTGTCCCCCGGCCAGAAGCAAGAGAGGAAGAGCTTCCCAGGGTCTGTCCATTCTTAAATGTGGACCACAGAGGTGGTCAGAATTCTAAGTGGCTTAAAAAATTGTCAATATTCAAACTATCCAGTTGATAGGTTCTGTTAGGTCACAGAGGAAGCTGTAAGCACCTCTTTGCAGGAAAATCCAGAGCTTGTCTGGTGTGTTTGGTTTGTGGTGCCTCCACCATGGCCCTGCAAGGGTTTGCTTTTCATGGAAATAACAGCTTTTGAAAGTATTCCTTCAGAAGCAAGTCTACACTGATTTAGTTCCTGGACAACTTAAAACAGTCTTGTCATCAGGAACAGCATCTGCAGAAAAGCTTCTGCACTTTCCACTTTTCTCCAGTGGGATCTGCACGTGTGGTTGCCTGGATCTTCTCTGGGATTTCTTTCCTTCTTCGTTTCACTTTAGTCTTCTATTTTTAAAGGGATGGCCTCTGTGAGTAACTGCTGTTAATACAAAAAATATTCTTGCAATAATGTAGCTCTCCATTCTTTCACCTCCCAAAATGGTGGTTTTTTTTTTTTTTATTCCCTAACACTTAAAGACTTTGTTTAATTGAAGTGGTAGTATACCAAACCTAGGTATTTATTTGTTCAGCTTCACTATAGTGGTTCTACAAAAGATGATTATGTCCAAAAATAAGATACTTTTAAAAGGGAAATATTTTCTCCTTAACTTACCAGAATTGAAACTAGGAGGATTTCTTAGTCTTGGGAAAGCTGAACTAATAAGCATTGGAAAGCTGATGATTTTGAAGCTGTCTGGGAATGATCAAAAGTGAACCAAGGACAGCCATTGTTCTGTGATGGTCCTATTGCTCTAACCACTTTGTTTCTTACCCTGTGTTCTGTCCGGTGACGTAGGAACATGTGTGGTGATAGAAGGTTGTGAACTTATTTATTGATCTAATTCATTGCTAGCACCTCTACAAAGATTTTTAAAGCAACTTGCACACCTAATATAACCTCAGTTAAAATTGCTTTTTAAAAAATAACTCTATTTGGTTTGAAAAATCATGTTGGTATATTTGTAAAAAAAGACTTTGATGCAGAAACTACAGAGCTTGATTTTTAAAAAAAAATGCTGGTAGTTGTTTTCCAAGCTTTCTTTGCTGTAAATATTTAGCATTTCCTAGTTCTAGATAGTATTTGGGCTTAAAAGAAAGGAAATGTTTCTCGTTAACGAACTTCTTTGTTCAAAGTAAGTGTCTTACAATTAATCTAGTGGACATATTGATTAGTGTTGTCTTAGCCATTCCACATGCCAGATCAGTGCTGCTGCTTTTTTTTTTTTTTTTTTAATAAGCTTAGTTCACGTGCAGTTTGTCTGTCCAGTCTTGTGGAATTGTACTTGTGCCTACCTTTATATTGTACTGGTATCTAATTCATGTACTCCAACACAGCTGTCACATGTCAGCATACGAAAATAATTTGAAGTGGCTTGAAACTGCAAGAAATAAATAGGTTTAAAGATCCACACTGTATTTTTGCTTGAGTTTTTTTTTCAAGTGTTTGAAATGCAGGGATCTGCTTTTTCTATTCATGAAATACAAAGTCCTGAACATATTAACATGTCTCAAATGTGGCTCTTGTTTGCAGCTGAAGAAGGTGGGCGTCTTAGTGTTGTCCAAATGCGTATTTATGCCGTGATCCCAGGTGAGCTTGCGGTACTGGGAGATTTGGGAAGGGATGATGGGGATTTGACATGGTGTCTGTGCAGTTCTGCTGGTGCTGGGGATGAGGAGTTGAAGCAACTGTTGCAGAATGTAGCAGGACAGGCTCACAAACACAGCAGTGAAGTTTGGGAACAGAAGCAGATTTGACACGTCAGCCTGGTGGCCAGCAAGCAAATGACCTCGTCTTGTTCACGTGAAGCTAGCGACCAGTGCTTGTGTGACGTGGATCAGTTCCTGGTGTTTTGCAGCAGAGGAAAATACCTGAATGAAAACCAGTCTGGGGATCCAGAGTGACACAGTGGCCGCATAGCCATTGCTTTTGGGTGGCTGTCATAAGCTATATGTGCAGGTGCAAGGTACAGCTCTTTGGTGATGGAAGCTTGTGATTAATACAAAGGTTGCCCCTTCCTGAGCCAGTGGAGTGTCTGTGAAGTCCAGTGTTTGGGGGCTGCCTGTGGTGTTCCTCTGAGTTGCTTTTGAGCATTACCTCAAAGTCCTCAGTGCCTTTGGACTGGCCTGGTGAAGCGCTGTCTTCCCTTGCTCGGAACTCGGCAGCTGCGTTCAGCACAAATGCCTGAGCTCATGTTTTCCTTCATACAAAGAACAACTGTTAAAACATTTGGAGGGCTTCCCCCCGCCTCCTCTATGCATGAAATAATCTGCATCTGTGATTTCTTTTACCCAGTAAAGCTGCAAACACCTGTTCAGGGAAGAGCTTGGAGAAGGCTGAGGCTCAGTGTCTTGACTGATTGGGTTCATCGAAGTTTTCTTTCCCTGCACTGCTGAGGTCCTGTTTGTTCAAGACTGGACATCAAATTAAACTAACCTGTAAAATACAAGATAAGATGCTGAAGAGTGTTCTGCTCTTTTGCTATTATAATGACTTGTATTTCTGAGTAGCTGAAAGTGGAGGAGAAAATAAGAATGAAAACAGTTGAAATAGTAGAAGTGCCTTGTAAAAGTTCTGGAGGAGAAACTGGAATTATTTTAAGAACATAAAAATAAGATGTACAAATGTCACAACAAATGTTGTAAAATTTAGCACACTAAGGAAACTTGAAATATAAACAAAGGGTTGTTTTTGCATAGAATTTGAGATGGACATTTTTGAGGACTCCAAGTCTCTACCTCCTCTTTAATCTCCCATATATATTTTAGACTTGAGTTTCAGTTTTAAAAATTTTGAGATTTCTAGAAGGTGCCTGTACTGAGCATCAAGGGCCTTGGCAGCTACATGCAATAGAATGCTTATCTTATACAGGCTGTGAGAAACTTCTTATTTTTGCTTTTGGATCTCTACAGCATCAGGGACTGTACACGGGTATCATTGTATTCTCAGATTCAGAAGAGTAAATGTTAAAATACATATTTTGACTTTGTAATGTTAGTCAAGGTTAATGAGAGTCACGTGTACTTTATGAATTGTGTAAATACACTGAAGTATGTGCAGATTTATTTTTAGATATCTTGAAAGGCACTGCTGTATTTATATAGTTAAGCTAATTTTTAGTTCCTGTAAACATCCTACACTCAGCTATAACAAGTGCTGATGCTGAGGCGTGGTTGTTAACTTCAGCTGACTTGGAAAGGCAGCTTTCCTCAATGACCAAGTGATACAGTGGCAAGCAGGGAATACTATTTTTCAGTAGTATTTAAAATAACATTGTAAGCACTAATTTCTGTGGAAGCAGTATGTATTTCTAGAAATCTCTTAATACTCAAATTATGATTCTGGCTGTATAAAGGCATACATGTTTATTGCGAAGCAGGGTTTAACTGATGGGATCTATATCTTTCTAATTGCAAATAAACTGTGACAATATATCTTTGCTTGAAAAGCAACTTCTGATACCCTGATGACAGAGAAATAATCTAAAACCTTATATTGAATGTTCAGGTCTCAGTTGCAGTAGTGATTTATTGCTTCTTATCTACTTGATCATTGTCAAAGGAGGAATAGATTTACAGGGTACTGTAAAAACAATTCCCAAACCAAGAGATCATTAAAGTAGTAAAACTACTAAGATTTAACCATTTCTATTGCCCTTTGTATCTTACAAAATGAGAAATATCTTTGACAGGGGAAATTTGCATAGGAGAAAAAAGAAGACAAGCATCTCTTGCTTTCCTAGTAGCTCCTCTTCTATCACGTGTTATCTCTCGGAATCACATTCCCACTGATGATGGATGTGTTGTTAAATGAAGTATGGCTTCAGGATTTGGACAGTATTAAGTACCAAGAAATTTAAAAACTTACATATTTTTTATTTGAACAGAAGAATGGGGGACATGGAATTCATCTTTGTGAAGCATAACCTGGCTTCTTGAGGATCACTTTTACAATCTGATATCCTTGTTAATATTTGAAAGGCTTAGACTCTAAGATGTAACATTTTTTACTTATAAGGCCAAATACATTATAAAAATAATCAAGAGGGTTTGTCCTCATTTAAATTCACAGACACGAGCCCCTTTTTGCTATAGTTAAGCTTTTTGTTGTGGTTTACTTTTGCTTACAGACGGAGGTGGTCTTTTTAATATGTAAGTCCTTATGGGCAGTTTCTATGCAATATATGGCACTAGAGGCTATTGCATGGAAGAGACCACATCAAATTCTGTATTTGAAGATCATCTCTGTGTGTGTGTGTGAACACTGCACTGCAACCATGTGTTTGCTGTGTGTGCACTTCTGCATGTACAAAACTATTTTAGATTTTTATTCAGTGCATCTGTTTAACTGGTACAAAACACATTTCTCCAGTTGGGATGAACTAGGGAAGTATGAGGGATGTGAATTCTCCTCAGGAGAGATATGTAATTAAAAACATTGAAAGCTTATCTCCAGAAAGAATCTGCATGTCTGTCTGTTCTATTCCATTTCCCAGAATCAGATGCCTCATGGCACCCCTGACTCTGCCTGAGAGAACTTCTCTCAAGTTCTGCTGTCTTTGCTTCACCCATCCTGCTGTGGGCTGCCACGCTCAGGGAATGCCAGGTTTTGACAGCTGTGCTGAAGCACGAGGAAAGTGCCAAGACAGAAGGATTTCCCTGTGAGGCTGTAACATTTTGCAGCTTTGCTGTCACTTGTTGTGTGGTAGTGAATGCTGACACACACTTTTGACCCATCCCACTGTGATTTCTGCCCTTGCTCACGGGAAGGAACACACAGTGTAACAAACGCAGCTCTCTTGTGTCACGGGGAGAGCAGTGACATGCTCTCGCTGTCCTTCCACAGGCTGGATCCATGCCCTCACGGGGTGTATTGTATGCACCACAAGCTGATTGAGCCATGCAATTGTGCAGTGACATAAAAAAAAAAAAAAAAAAATTGATGGCAAGAAGGAATCCTCAAATCAACATTTACTGTCAACCAAAAAATCTAAGATTCATCTTTCTAGCCAGTGCCTCTGTGTGGAGCTGATTTTGTTGGTAGCATGGACAGTGAGTAAACAATCTGAGCAGATCAGGTGTGGAGGTATACTTGGTGTTTCAGCAGTTTGTTTTTTTTAAATGCATTTGAAATCTAGAATTCATATTGCAGAAACTCAGGAGTGATCAAACTAGAGACTTGCTGTTGTTTTATTACAGAAAGAACAGTTCTGACCACTTTTGATGCAGCTCTTGAAAACTCACTAGGAGTGGAATGTAAAAATAGTAAACCAGTGAGCCTATTGAAGCTTTAATTAATGTATTTGAATAGTTGGGGTTTGCAAGAGTTTGAGTTCTTTGTGGTTCCAGGTTTGGGGGTTTTGTTTAGCTACTCCTTGGTTAAATAGGCAGGAGAAGAGGTTATAATGATACTCTGTCAAACGATTTCAAATAGTTTGGCTCCTCTTAAGGGAGAAAACACATTCACTGAAGAGTGTCAGGACCACTGTTTGGAGGGGGTTGTGGGTAGGGGTTGTTTGATTTTGGTTTTTTTAGGTGAGGATTTGGTAGGAGAATGAGTATTGTGCTTGTGTGCACCCTTCCATGGGCTTGGCTGCACTTGTGAGTGTTGTGAAAGTGCTGACTTGTTTTCCTTTCTGTGAAAATCTTCATTTGAGAGTCAGACAGACCAATTTTGGTACTGTTCTTCCTTGTTGAGGTAATCTTTGGCATTCTGGTTTGGGTTAAACTAAAACTAAACTTCTAGAATATGTCTTTGAGGATTCCAAGTATAAAATAACTCTGCAGAACTTGAAAATCTATTTTAAATAGTGTAGTTCACTTTTTTCTTCCATTCTTTTGGTGCTTTTTAGATAAACAGTGATAATCCCATGGCGCCAGTGATGGCCTAAAACAAAATGGGATAAGTATCTTGGGGAAAGATAGTGTGAATGATTTATAAGATTGTCTGGAAGTTTTTTATAGCTATGACATCAATGGTAAATCACTTAACATTAGTCAAAAATTAAATTTCTCTAGAAAAACACAGAGGCATCATTAATGTGGATTTTTTTCACAGCAATTTTGAAAATACACATTTACTCATGTTTGATTCTTCCTGGGTTTGTCTTCTGCTAAAAAAACAAGTATTTCAATAGATGGTCACTGATACTTGGTTTACTTGTCTGTTGTGTTCACTGAGACTGTTCCAAAATTCAGCTCACTTCCTTTTAACCAGCTATGCCAGTTCTGACCAGCTTAATTCACATTTTATAGAGGTCCTGTGTCTGGCGAGAGTACAAAGTTAAAACTGCTTAAAACTTGAGCTTAAAACATGATTTTATAGTTGGTGAGTATTCGTAGTGAGGATCTTACCTCTGGCATTTGGGTTTCCTCTGTAAAGGAACAGCAGATCCCTCACTTGTCCACCACTGCAGGCAAGGAGAGCCTGATCCATGGAACAGTACATGGGCCCTGGAAGCGGAACGAAGGAAATGCAGTTTATGTAAGTCAGAATTGTTTGTGGTCTGATAACATCGCTGTCTCAGCAGGGAAATAATTTCCTGTAAACAATATGGCTTTATCTCAAAAACCTGCTTTTTTAATAAAGTGAAAAATTATTTTTCCAAGCTTCACACAAGTCGTATCTTTGTCTGACAGGAAAAAGGGAGGCAGGGATGAAAGATGCTTTGTGAACTGAGCTCTGTTTACTTAAGGCTATGGAAAACATGCTGAAAACATATACATTAGGTGCATAGCTTAATGCATTTTTTTAATAAACACATTTCCCCACATATTATTGAATTAGTTGAATTGACTAACTACTATCTAGGGGAAAATGTGATCTGTTAACAATCTTTTTTTGGAGATGTTTAGATGTTACTCTAAGGAATTTATGAGATAGAAAATCTCTTAACCTGGATTCCAGTCCAATGTTGACAGTCCACAGAAGCTTTTTAACTGCGTGTGATATCCCACTACACACAAAGTCTTGTTCATCCTATGAGCTGTCTGCCATAGTTACTGTAGGCTGCTTCCTGCCTGTAATGGAGACATAACACACCCAGGATTTCCATTGTCACAGCTACTCTGGTTCTCCAGGCAGAGGCATTTCTTGGATGCATCCCACGCCAAGGGGTTGACACTGGTCTGGCTCTGTCAGCTGTAGACACAAACTTTGTACCTTCAGAGAAGTGTTAATGAAATCTGTCTTCTGCTACTAAACAAAGAAATACCCCTGACCCCTTCCTGCTTAAATCAGTCTTAGAAAAAAGTTGGTGTTACGGGATAGAGGCAGGAAAGCAAGAAGTAAACTGGATCTTATCAGAAGATGGAGTCTTTGAGGGGCAAAGGAGAGGGAAGATAATTTAGTAGAATTCTCAGAGGCACTAGCGTGTATGTTGGTTCTTTCTGTTCTGCAGGAATTTGAACAGTGATGTTACATCTCCCACTAGTAAATATATTTATGTTTAGCTCAGGCTTCCACACATTAGAAAACTTAGGGAAAACTAAGTTAAGAAGTTGTGAGGAATCTCTTCTATCTATGCTATGATGCTTCTTGGTCAACTAAATTCATAGGTGTTTTGTAGGTTTTTGAAGCACAAATTTCCCATATTTGTATATTTTTTGTTCCTTTCTGAACTTTTTTGAGTTTTTGCTATATAGAGATTTTCCTATTTTTAATCAGTGAATTCAGGAAATGGAAACTTTAGCCATTTCACATGCTTAGTAGCAAAAAATAAATATTTAAATAATCTTGGATGGTGTTTCACAATAAGAGTAAAGGTTTTGATGCAGTTTTTCATAATTTTTTTTTTAATACTAGAAAAACCAATTGCATGTTGAACAATCAGAAATAATTTCCATACAGATGCTCATCTTAAAACTGTTTTTTCTATTTATTTAGACTGCTTAAAGTGCAGATTTAAGGTACTGTACCATAAAACTGGTGTGTGTATGTGTGTATGTATATTTAAGAAAAGTCAAGATCTAATGAAGATTTTCATAGGGCAATACTGATAAGAATGTTTGCTTATTAATGCTTTAACTGATGAGGCAGTAGTTAATATTGTGGGATGCACAATGAAGGCTGCAGTTCTTTCCATCAAAAACATCCTTTTTGGTGTAGATACCATTTTAATTAAACATCCATGTGTGCTGCTGTGTGACAGTGACCCTGTGGAGGTTTGTAATGTGCCAGGCTCTGACCTTTCACTGGCAGCTCCTGTTCTGGAGCTCTTGCAGACAAGGCCTGCATGCTTGGGAGCCACAAGGGATGTGAAGGTTCTGCTGGTCCTTGGCTGAATGTCCTCCAGTGTGTCCAGGTGGGATATTGGGAAATCCTACAGTACCAAACTTCCATGAATTTTTGTTTGAGCTGCAGCATTTCTGCTAGAAAAATAGGTGAGGTCATACTAAGGTCACACTAAACTAATGACTTCCAAGGGCTTGATCTCAGTGACAGCTCACATCTGTTAATTATATTTGGTGATTGTGTTTATGGCAGAGTAGTAGATGTAAGAGCATGTAATCTATCTGAAGTTGTTGTGACTGAAGGCCAGATTCTGACTCCATTAAATTCCATAACATCTGACTGACTCCACTGATGTCTAAGGTGGTTTTTTTCTGGCTTTCATGAATATGAATGAGATTATAATCAGGCTTCAGTTATGGTTCAGAATATATCAGGAGATAATAAATATGTGCAAATGTAAACAGTCCTAAAGCACATTAAGTATCCACAATACATACCTGGGTTTATTCATAAATGAGTTTTGCAAAATTGACAGCTGAGCCATGACAGGGATGAGTAATTTCTTAGCAGAGCTTCCCTGTATGAGCATAAAAGCAGAACTCATGTAGTTTTATTGGATGTTTAAGTAGTGGTGTCTGTGTTACAAAAATAACCAAACCCAAACCCTTGTCATGGTGTACTAATGAAAGGAGACTGAGCAGATGGTTTTTAGGGACTGCACGGCACGTGTTATGCAACTGTGCTGTTCTTTCAGAGAAAGAGAAGTGAGGCAGAAAGAAGTCTAGCTAAACCTTTAATGCTTAAATTTTCACTCGTTAAAAGAACACAGAAAATGAATGACAAAAGCTCCACAAATAGAATATTCAAGTGTGCAAGCTACAAAACTTACTTGCTTTTGCTCTCCAATCTGAGCAATTATCTCAATAGAGCACCAGAGTTACAAATTAGGCACACTCAACATGTTTTTATCAAGGAGGAAGAGAAAAGGAATAATAAATTGTTCTTGGATGAGGAAAAACCTTGTAGCATGGCCAAGAGAGCAATGCTAGACAGAGCACAGAGTTGCTTGGGTTTGAGATACTGCCCAATGAAACCTGAAGATGCGAGCTTACACTGGAGGAGTAATAAAAAAAGAAAATCAAACAGCTTATTCCAATTAAGGAGTAAAACTGGAGCCTCTGTCAGCCCTAGTAAATGAGGTTTAGAGAAGTGAAGTCATGTTCTCACACAGACTGCCTGTAGACTGTACAATTCAGTGGTGTTGTCATCACATTTCAGTGGCTGGAGTATTCAAAAGATGAACAGTATTAGTGATTTTTAGGAAAACTGTAAAGCTGTAAATTTTCCTTGAAACATTTTGTGGTGTAATCTCTATACTACTTTCAAAATTCCTCTGTAAGAGACACGGGTTGGTTAAAATACCCACAAACACTGTGCAGTGCACGTGTTTTCCTCTGTGTAAGGAGCAAAGAACGAATAGGTGGTGATCAGACTTTCTGTCAGTCAAGCAATATTACTCTGAAAAAGGACTTATTTACAGCTTTTCCCTGTTAATGGATTTTCGTTTATCATCACTTTATTATGTCAAAGAGGGCAGTGTCGGGCTGTGATAATTGTGGAAGTTGCAATGTAGGATGGAAAGACTAATGAGCAAATCAATGGTATCAACACTACACAGATTAGATCCCTTAGCTTTTTTTTCATAAGTAGGTATGTGCTCCTTTAGAGTCTTTTTTATATGGTCACAGTGGTCTCATCAATCTCCTTCTGTAGTCACTGGGGAATTCTAGATGCTTCTGAGGCCCTCTGGAAGCTATAGGCAGACAGGCCTAGATCATGGAATCACAGAATGTTTCGGGTTAGAAGGGACATTAAAGGTCATATAGTTCCAAGCCCACTGCCATGTATGGGGACACCTTCCACTAGACTAGGTTGCTCAAGGGCTTATCCAGCCTGGCTTTGAACACTGCCAGGGTTGGGGCATCCACATCATCTCTAGGCAACCCAGTCTAGAGTCTCACCACCCTCACAGTAAAGACCTTCTTAATATCCAGCCTAAATTTCCCCTCTTTCAGTTTGTACCCATTACTCTCTGTCCTATCACTACAGTTCCTGATGAAGAGTCCCTCTCTGGCTTCCCTGTAGCCCCTTCAGATACTGGAAGGTTGCTGTGAGTTCTCCCTGGAACCTGCTCAAGGCTGAACAACCCCAACTTTCTCAGCCTGTCTTCATGGGGGAGGAACTCCAGTCCTCTTACCAACTTTATGACCTCCTCTGGACTTGTTCCATGGTTCCATGTCCTTTTTATGTTGGGGACACCAGAACTGGATGCATTTGGGATCTCACAAGAGCAGAGTAGAGGGGGAGCATCACCTCCCTAAGGCTGCTGCCCTTGGTGCTTTTGCTGCAGCCCAGGACTTATTTGGCTTTCTGGGCTGCAAGAGCTCACTGCCAGCTCATGGTGAATTTTCCATCACCCATCACCCCCAACTCCTTCTCCCAGGGCTGGTCTCAATCACTTCTCCACCCAATCTGTTGGTGTGTCTGGGATCACCATGACCCAGGTGCAGGACCTTGCACTTTGCTCTGTCAAACTTCATGAGGTCTGACCGGCCCCACCTCTCCAGCCTGTCCAGGTCCCTCTGGATCCATCCCTTCCCTCCAGTCTGTGACTGCACCACACAGCTTGGTGTGGTCAGTGAATTTGCTGAGGGTGCCTCAATCCCACCGTCCATGTCACTGACAAAGCTGTTGAACAGCATCAGCCCCAGTACTGACCCCTGCGGGACTCCACTCATCACTGGTTTCCATGTGGACAATTCGCTGTTGGCCACAACTCTTCATGTGCACCATCCAGCCAGTTCTTCATCCATCCGTCCATCCATCCATCCATCCATCCATCCATCCATCCATCCATCCATCCATGTCTCTCCAATTTGGAGACAAGGATGTTGTGTGGGACTGTCTCACATGCTTTCTGTAAGTCCAGGTAGATGATGTCAGTAGGTAATGGTGGTGGTTCTCATTTTCCTGGGAGGGAGCTTAAGGTATTAAGTATTTAATAACATGATAATCTTGCAGAAACTTGATGAAGATTGAGAATTGTACAGCAATCTGCTGAAGTCAAACATATGATGCAATGTCTAATCAAATTAACATCATACAAATCATGGAGGAACTATCAGATTTGTACAGTTTGGGCATATCATGGTTGTCAAATTTCTACTGTAGATTTTATAAATCAAACCCAGCATGATCGGTGCTGTTTTTCCTCTCTGTTCCACTATCCTATAAATAGCTCCCTGTTCCATGAGAGCAGTGGCAACTTTCCTAGCAGGAATACGATAACAAAGATGTCTATCTTCTACACCTCTCTTTGTGCCTTTTTCAGTACCACTTAGTGGTGTGGAGAATATGCTGTTTGTACTATGAATTTACCTTTTCTATTAGGTGTGTATATACATTTCTTCTTGCTCTGAATTACAGTAAAGGTGAAGTGAATGAAATCAGGGTGCTGTTTGGATATTGTGCTGCACTTTTCATACATAATCATAAATATAAATAATCTTCTATTTTGACAGTGCTACATTTTGCAAAGCTTCAGGCAAAGTTTGCTTTCTCACATGCATTTCTATCTCAGTCCAGCTGCACAGTGTTAGTTTTGTACTAGACTGAAGAAACAGCACATAATATCATTTCTTAACTTTCATTTCTCTAATATAATTTCTTGTCTTATAGGTCCCTGTGTAAGAAAACAATCCCCAATCCAAAACTACTTAAAAAAACAAGGAGAACCACCATTTAAACCTGCACAGTGTTCCAGCTGTGCTGCTGTCTCCAGCTAGCCTGACATCACCTACCAAAGGAAAAACATGCTGTACAGTTGTAATAGGATTAAACAGTATAAACCTGCAAGCAGAAATGTGATTAATACAGGGTATTTCTGACTCCTGCAGTGACTATATTGCTACACTGAGAAAACCAGAATCTGTTTATTAGAAGCATTTTCAGTATGTATATATTTTTCTGAAGTTATTTATAATTGTTGCCTTTCTCTCAGGCCTGCAGGAGATAAATTTTAAATTAACTGTGCAGTGTAATCAGTATCAGTAGACTATACAATCCTGAGATGTCAAGAATTATGATAAGCCTCATACTAAGCTCTGGAGAGATTTGTAACTGTGTAGTTTGCATTTGTAGTTTGCCCCATTTTTATTAGCATTTTCATTATGAAGTTGTTACTGGAAGCATAAAGTTAATGTTCTGTAACAAGAAAATAGCAATTATGCAGTCCTAAACAAGAACTCAACATTAAACATAGCAGATAAAAATAACAAGCAGATACAGTTACTGCAGACAGATAATGTGGAAAAAAAGTAATGTAGCATTTACAGTAAAGCAATGGCAACTTTTCTTCCTTAAGCATAAAGCTGGTTGCCAAACAACCCCCTATAATTTCTGAGCATTCATCTTTGCATTTTCAAGTAGAACTTTCAAAAGTGCAGACCATAAGCTCAAATTGTTTTCCCTTTGAAATCAATGAGAAAATAAAAATGTTACAAAAATATATGTGCTAATTAACTTTAAAAAATTCTCTTAAACGTTTGTATCTTTTGAGAATGCTCTCTTCTGTGTCCTCCCCCAGAATGTATTTTAAATGGATACTGGTGAGTACCTCCACAGCTGTAAATATGGCTCAAGTTTTTCTTAGTGGAAAAACAGTTTACAAAACCCAGGAAGAACTGTTTAATTACTTTACAAAGTTCAGTCTTTGCTCTCACTAAACAATGGTCCCTTTTCTTTTAAAAATAATGCAACACATCCATGGGGCCGGATGGGATCCACCCCAGGGTAGTGACGGAATGGAGGAAGAGCTCACCCTGCCACTCTCCATCATTTATCAGCAGTCCTGGCTGACTGGGGAGGTCCCAGTTGACCGGAGGTTCGCAAATGCAACACCCACCTACACAAAGGGCTGGAAGGAGGATGTGGGGAATGACAACCTGACCATGGTGCCAGGGGAAGTCGTGCTGCAAATCATCGTGAGTGTCGCCAGATACAGAACAACCAGGGGATCAGTCCCAGCCAGCACAGGGTCATGAAAGGCAGGTTCTGCTTGACCAGCCTGACCTCCTTCTATTATCAGGTGACAATGTAGTGGGTGAGGGAAGGCTGTGGATGTTTCTACCTGGACTTCACCAAAGCCTTTGACACCTTTTCCCACAGCATTCTCCTGGAGAAACTCGCTTCCTATGGCTTGGGCAGGTGCACTCTTTGCTGGGTTAAAAACTGGCTGAATGGCCAAGCCCAGAGAGTGGTGGTGAATGGTGACACATCCAGATGGTGGCTGGTCACTAGCGGCATTTCCCAGGGCTCAGTACTCTGTCCAGCCCTGATTAAGATCTTTATCGATGACCTGGATGAGGGGATTGAATGTACTCTCGTTAAATTTGCAGATGACACCAAACTGAGAGGGAGTGTTGGTCTGCTGGAGGGTAGGAAGGTTCTGGACAGGCTGGATTGGCAGACGCAGACCAGTTGTATGAGGTTCAGTAAGGCTAAGTGCTGGGTCCTGCTGCTGGATCCCAGCAACCCCCTGCAGTGCTCCAGGCTAGGGGCAGAGGCGCTGGAAAGCTCCCAGCAGGAGCTCTGGGGATGCTGGCTGACAGCAGCTGACCATGAGCCAGCATGTGCCCAGGTGGGCAAGGAGGCTGGTGGCCTCCTGGCCTTCTGTGTCAGCAATAGTGTGGTCAGCAGGACCAGGGCACTGACTGTCCCCCTGTACCTGGCACTGGTGAGGACACACCCCAAGTGCTGTGTTCAGTTCTGGGTCTCTCACTACAATAAAGAGATTGAGGTGCTGAAGTGTGTCCAGAGAAGAACAGTGGAGCTGGGAAGGGTCTGGAGCACAAGTTTGATGAGGAGCAGCTGAGGGAGCCAGGGATGTTCAGCCTGGAGAAAAGGAGGCTCAGGGGGCACTTAATTGCTCTGTACAACTACCTGAAAGGAGGCTGTATCCAGATGGGAATTGGCCTCTTCTCCCAAGTAACAAGCCACAGGAGGTAATGGCCTCAAGTTGTACCAGGCAAAGTTTAGGTTAGGTATTATTGGATATTCACAAGAAAGGGTTGTTAGGCATTGGAACAAGCTGCCCAGGGAATTGTTTGCAAGCAAGTACAGGAAACTGAAATGCAGTAGAGTGTTTGTGTACTGTGTAATTAATAAAAGACCCAGACAGATGTTTTGGGTTTTTTCCATTCTACAGCAAGTGCGCACAAAGTTGAGGATTTTTCATTTTACACTGTTTCTTACAATATTTAACTTGTTGTATCTATGAGTTCTGCTCTCCTGCTAGAATGCTTTACGCACTCTACTTCATAAAATGCTAAAGGATTTTTGTCTTAAAATATTGGTAATAAAAATCAGGTTGGAAATTCAAGCACTGGAAGGTCATTAAGCATCTAAATCAAGGTTGTCAGCATACGTCTGTTTTTATCCTCTGTTGGTATTTTTTGTTGCAGATCCTTAGGTCACAATCACATAATTTACTGTTTTCTCTCACAGGACAACTGCTTCATTTAGCCAATTATTGTGTCTTCCCTCAACAGAGCTTTGTCTCATTTTGTTTTGGGTGCTTATGGGACATTTATTGATTTGCTATTTCAACAGAAATTACTTTATTTTCTCAAAATGCTCACGGGGGAAAAAAGGGAAAGTGAAGCACTGAAGGTTAGGGTAAAGTTTCCCTAACTGGGTATTTTCAATGTAAGTCATCCAGGATAAGGGGGTTTAAAAGTAATTATCACATTTAAGCACCTATGCTAAAATTTTCAACTATAGAAATACATAAAGCTTTTCAAAGCACATTGCAAATGCCATTGTGAAGAAGCAGAAAAGGAGAAAGACAAAATTAATGAACACTGTTTTTGTATCATAAATGAACTCTGTGAGAGCAATCTGTTCCTAATTTCCCTTCATAAAACCTCATGTTTACTTCTCAACATTTTCCAGCTTCTGTAACAAATGAGGCAGAGTCTTGTGTTACAGACGAGCCCCTGTGCTGTGTAGCCCTCATTCATATCTAGGTCAGGTACGTCAGCAACGCTGAATGAGTCAGAGATTCTGAACAAATGCAGTGTATGACTGTGGGATGTAAAATATTCCCAGAAATAGCTTATGCAGAACCAAATGGAAATGAAAGCTGTATAGAGCAGTACTAATTCTAATTTTTGATTGATTTTACCACCTTAATTCTGTGGGGCTGTTATGGAACAGCCAAGCAAGCTGCACTCTCATTTCACACTTGGGAATACACATCTTCAGTGAAGTGCTTTTCCTATTTGTGAATAAAGCCAAACCATGTAACTGGGAAAAGGAGAAGTCAGCATCTGGTATGCCCTCAGTAAGGCCATCCACACTCTGTTCATGGATTCCAGCTCCATACGCAGGCTGAAGCCCTGTGCAATACTGAACTTGCTCTATATTTGAACTTGGCATTCTCTAGCAATTGGTAGAGATTTTATTATTATTATTATTATTATACTACAAGAGTTGATTCAGGAGAAGTCAACTCATACCAGCCAGGCATGGAGGCTATGAGAAGGAGCTACTCAGTGGGCTGAAGAGAGGGAACTGGGAGCTGTATTTGATAAACACTTGTGTGTGCAGGAGCTTATCTGCAAGTGGCTAGAGAGACGTCAGGGGTGAGAGAGAAAGTGCTGAAAGCATCTGGAAAGAGCACTTCAGAAAAACAGGAAAGATTTTCCTGTGAATGAAAACTGGGACTGGGACCTGAAAAACAACAAAAGAGGTCAGACAAGTGAATGTGCAGGAGGGAGAGGGAAAGCATGGGTAGTGTGAGCCTTGAATTTTGTCAATAAGGAAACTGACAGAATGAGATGAACAGATGGGGATCAGGTTCTCCCTTTAGACAGGAACTGTTCATAGAATCACAGAATATCCTGAGTTGGAAGGGACCATCAAGGATCATTGAAGTCGAGGTCCTGCATGGAACAGCCCAAGGAATCACTGCTGTGTTGAGAGGGCCTCACACCTGATGCTGCTTATCCCAGTACCTGGATCTGTGTTGTGTGTGGTGCAGCTGAACTCTGCTGGTGATGAGTTATGTGGCTTCTGATATGATGGCACTTGGAAGAACTTGAGGGCATTTTTGTTTAAGCTGTGAAACTGTTTATTCAGAGCTGCAAAAACTTTGCTTCATGAGGCTCTGTGACCTGACCAGGCACCCCAACAGTGATAGCTTTCCTCTTTCTTCTCTGACATCCAACAGACAGACCTCCCAAACATTTTGACTGGGACAGGCAGCACAGCTCAGAGATTCTAACTCTGATTTGCTGTCTTAGGTAAAGAACAAGCCTTCATTAATGTAGCCTTTTAAACAGGCTTGTGGTTGTGCAAAGCAGAACCGTATGCAATATCTGTATGTAAAAAGTAAACCATGTGGCATGCTGATGCTCAGCCAGTGGTTCTATGTGAAGACAAGTGTTTTTCTTGGCAGGAGAATCCACCCCACTTGCTGTAGTGAGGCTCAGTGACTCAAGGACCAGAGAATGTTCTTTCAATGCCAAGGTAAGGATGAATATTATTCATGTCCAAAAAAGAGCACAGTCCCTTCCTTTCATGGGCAGTGTGTGCCTGAGCATAAGTGTGCTTTCATCTTTATTGCTCCTAGAAGTATGAAACATTCTCGAGAAGATATGTGCAGTGGGTAGGAAGAGGGGCAGAAAGGGGCACAAGGAGTCTAGAAAGTGAAGAGGGCAGGTCAAGGCTGCAGGCTAAAACAGGTTCCCAATGTTGTTTCTCGTGAGGTCAGAACACCCACTGATGACTCTGCTAAAATATTGCTCTGTTATTTGCATCTGGTCAGAGGAGGCAAATTTTGCAGAGGAGCAACGACAGCCTCTGGAGAGATCTGGTCTTTCCCTTCTGCCTTCTGGTTGGATCTCTGACACAAATTTTAAAGAACATGTTTTTGTAAGAGTTGTCTCATGCAAGTCATTCTGAGTAAGAGACGCACTGATGGGGTGAACACTGGTAAAGTAAAGCTGCCCCGTCTGCCTGCTGGGGGCTAACACCCAGCCAGCCCCTGCCATGCTGCACCTGTATGGAGCAAAGCTCAGTGTACGGCTAGAAGTGTGACACCAGCGAGGAGAGGCGACTTTTACACACAAACGACCCTGCTTCTTCACACTTGCCTTTTCATGCCCATAAACACCAAGGGTGTTTGTTCATATAGTCCTGCCTGAGTTACCTGTGGTGACACAGAGGACAAGGGACACATGCCCTGGGTCCCCATGATCACAGCTCTTACCTCAGAAGGTAGGTTTAAATTAAGAAGAAATCCCTTACTGTGAGGATGGCAAGACTCTGCAGATTCTTGAGTCAATCAGACTCAATATTGCCCAGGGAAGCTGTGGATGTCCCACTCTCGGAAGTGTTCAAGGCCAGGCTGGATGTGGCTTGGAACAACCTGGTTTAGTGGAAGGTCTCCCTGCCCATAGCAGAAGGGTTGGAACGACATGGTCTTCAAGGTCCCTACAAAGCCAGTACATTCTATGACTACCTGGTACGTGCTAAAGTACCAGGCTCATAAAAACACATTTTACCCACAGGTGGTGAATTAAAACGCCTTTAGCATGCCGGGGCTGGGTCAGCCTGAGCTGAGCAGCCCCGGCCTCCCGGGGTCCTGGGGCGGGCGGCGGGTGCTCAGGAGGGTACGGGGAGATGACGGC
>NW_008239050.1:1064882-1071594 GCF_000691975.1 Corvus brachyrhynchos | reverse complement strand
CTCCTGCCGCACGACAAGGAGTCCCCAGAGGGGCGGCCGCCCCAGAATCCGTCGCCCGGTGCTGCTGGCGGACCTGGGGGGCTGTGGGGGCTTCGGGAAGCGGACGGAGGACTCGGGAAGCCCGAACCTAGGAGTCCTGCTGTTCCCCGGCTGCCCGTCCCGAGGCTGCCGCTTAGCAGCGAGTGGGGAAGCACTGGGAGCTGCTGCTGGTGCCGATTTGATGCGTGGAGACCCCATAACAACCTTACAGGATGTGACGGGGGCCTGCAGAGAAGGCGGAGAGGTTTCTCTTCGTGAGGAACTGTAGTGACAGGACAGGGAATAATGGGTACAAACTGAAAGAGGGGAAATTTAGGCTGGATGTTAAGAAGAAATCCTTTACTGTGAGAGTGGTGAGACTCTGGAACAGGTTGACCAGGAAGGTTGTGGATGCCCCAGCCCTGGCAGTGTTCAAAGGCCAGGTTGCCTTGAGCAGCCTGGTCTAGTGGGAGGTGTCCCTGGCCATGGCAGGGGGGTTGCGACTGGATGGTCTTTGAGGTCCGTTCGAATGCCTTTGCATTCTGTGATTCCATGGTTCTGTGCTCACCTCGGTTTGAAACGCTCGTGAGCTCCTCTGGCAGCCGCTGTAAATAGTGTAAACAGCTCAAGGTCCCCAGAGTTTATCTGCAGAAGGCAAATGTTTAAGACGTGTTAAAGATGTTTCCAGTGCACTGTCATCTCATGCCTTTATGTGCCTTGTATTGGCCTGGCTTTCATTCCAGCAGTGAAAAAAGTGTCACAGAGGTAACAGCCTTAGGAGTGCTGTGTATGTGCTTTCTGCATTTCACAATCCCTATGTGCTGTTGCAGTACAAGTTCGTGAAGTGATGTCGCAATAATTGAATGCCTGTTAATTACCCAGTATATGCAAATTTGGCTTCTGGTTGTCATTCCCCGAGCTGACGTCTTAACTTTTGGAATCCTGCGTTATTTCTACCTGTCCTACAAAGTATTGATGGATAGTTTAAAACTCAAAGCACCACTAAGGGGCAACAGACGTATTCTAAAACTCAGAAATTTCAGCTACAACATGTAGAAGAACCTCTTTATGTTGAGGGCGGCAGTGGAACAGGCTGCCCAGGGGGGTCATGGAGTCTCCTTTTCTGGAGATATTCAGTACCCACCTGGGTGCATTCCTGTGTCACCTGCTCTAGGTGATCCAGCTTTGGCAGGAGGGTTGGACTAGATGGTCTCCAGAGGTCCCTTCCAACCCCATCTATTCTGTGATTCTGTGAAACAGTATTGTATGCCAATGAGAATTGCACTATCAGGAGAATAACTGAGTAGCAGAATAGCCAACAGGTGCTGTGTTACTTAAGGACTATTGTAAAAGCATTCCAGGACTGCTTTATATTCTGGGATCCAGCTTTCAGTGAGAAATAATTCTCTTACTACTAGTGCTACTAATAAATTCGTATTTATTCAAGCATATTTGTCTTAATAAAAAGTGTTCTGAGTGTGGTTGAATGCATAACTGTCCTGAGTGTTCAGTATTTTTGATATTGCTGCTGAGGCGTATCTGACCTCAGATGCATTTCCATTATGGGTGCTTTCAAAAATCAGGTTCAGAATGTTTCCTGAAGTACGTCCTGAAGTCGATGGCTGATCACGTAGTTTGTGCTTATTCTTTGAGGGGTTCTGAGTGGTTTTGGTGTCTGATAGTGCATCTTACACATTTTGATGTCGTGTATTAGTGTATTTCAGTGGAACCTTCAGTAGTGTTGTGTTTAGCCACATGAGGGAGATCTTAGAACACGAAAATAAAAATGTCTTGCTATCAACATATTTACTCTGGCTCTTTTTTTTTCCCCTTAACGATGGAAAAGCTGTCTTGTTTATATGTTTGATAAAGCGATTATTCTAAACTGAAAATAATTTAATTTCCTAGTTATTTGAATATCCTATTAAATCCATGTTCCCTGGCCATGGCAGGTGGGTTGCGACTGGATGGTCTTTGAGGTCCGTTCGAATGCCTTTGCATTCTGTGATTCCATGGTTCTGTGCTCACCTCGGTTTGAAACGCTCGTGAGCTCCTCTGGCAGCCGCTGTAAATAGTGTAAACAGCTCAAGGTCCCCAGAGTTTATCTGCAGAAGGCAAATGTTTAAGACGTGTTAAAGATGTTTCCAGTGCACTGTCATCTCATGCCTTTATGTGCCTTGTATTGGCCTGGCTTTCATTCCAGCAGTGAAAAAAGTGTCACAGAGGTAACAGCCTTAGGAGTGCTGTGTATGTGCTTTCTGCATTTCACAATCCCTATGTGCTGTTGCAGTACAAGTTCGTGAAGTGATGTCGCAATAATTGAATGCCTGTTAATTACCCAGTATATGCAAATTTGGCTTCTGGTTGTCATTCCCCGAGCTGACGTCTTAACTTTTGGAATCCTGCGTTATTGCTACCTGTCCTACAAAGTATTGATGGATAGTTTAAAACTCAAAGCACCACTAAGGGGCAACAGACGTATTCTAAAACTCAGAAATTTCAGCTACAACATGTAGAAGAACCTCTTTATGTTGAGGGCGGCAGTGGAACAGGCTGCCCAGGGGGGTCATGGAGTCTCCTTTTCTGGAGATATTCAGTACCCACCTGGGTGCATTCCTGTGTCACCTGCTCTAGGTGATCCAGCTTTGGCAGGAGGGTTGGACTAGATGGTCTCCAGAGGTCCCTTCCAACCCCATCTATTCTGTGATTCTGTGAAACAGTATTGTATGCCAATGAGAATTGCACTATCAGGAGAATAACTGAGTAGCAGAATAGCCAACAGGTGCTGTGTTACTTAAGGACTATTGTAAAAGCATTCCAGGACTGCTTTATATTCTGGGATCCAGCTTTCAGTGAGAAATAATTCTCTTATTACTAGTGCTACTAATAAATTCGTATTTATTCAAGCATATTTGTCTTAATAAAAAGTGTTCTGAGTGTGGTTGAATGCATAACTGTCCTGAGTGTTCAGTATTTTTGATATTGCTGCTGAGGCGTATCTGACCTCAGATGCATTTCCATTATGGGTGCTTTCAAAAATCAGGTTCAGAATGTTTCCTGAAGTACGTCCTGAAGTCGATGGCTGATCACGTAGTTTGTGCTTATTCTTTGAGGGGTTCTGAGTGGTTTTGGTGTCTGATAGTGCATCTTACACATTTTGATGTCGTGTATTAGTGTATTTCAGTGGAACCTTCAGTAGTGTTGTGTTTAGCCACATGAGGGAGATCTTAGAACACGAAAATAAAAATGTCTTGCTATCAACATATTTACTCTGGCTCTTTTTTTTTCCCCTTAACGATGGAAAAGCTGTCTTGTTTATATGTTTGATAAAGCGATTATTCTAAACTGAAAATAATTTAATTTCCTAGTTATTTGAATATCCTATTAAATCCATGTTATATCCAAGTCCTGAATTTTATATATTTTAGCCAACATAAATGTGTAGAGACAGTTGTCTTCTTTTAGAGAACTTTATTTAACTTTTTTCCAGGAGCATTTGTAAAGATGGGGTGTGTAAAACAGAAAAATACATGTGCTTTTATTTACCATCATCAGTTAAACTCCTAGTTTCAAATGCAAGTTTCTTTTCAAAAATAGTTTCAGACTGGTTAAATACAATGTGTTTGGTTTAGATGAGAATGTGAGAGGTCTGGGTGAGCCTTGTGGAGCTCAGCAAGGCCAAGTGCAAGATCCTACACCTGGCTTGGGGCAGTCCCAAGCACAAACATAGACTGGGGAGGGAATGGATTGAGAGCAGCCCTGAGGAGAAGGACTGGGGTGTTGGTGGGTGAGAAGCTAGACATCACCCAGCAGTGTGCTCTGGCAGCCTAGAAACCAAATGTGTCCTGGGCTGCATCCAAAGCAGCTTGAGGGAGGGGATTCTGCCCCTCTGCTCTGCTCTCGTGAGACCCCACCTGCAGTGTGCTGTGTCCACCTCTGGGACCTCAAACATAGAAAGGATCCTGTTTGAATGCTGGAATAACTGAGCTACGTTAAGGTTTATGTTAGGCAGTGTTCTTGTTGTGATGTACAAAATACAGTGTCAGAAAGTATTGAATGATTTGGATCTTAATTTTGTTTCACTCCTGACATTCCATGTGCCTAACAGCCACTCAGGATGCATGTTTAAATAGAAAAGTGTAAGAGCAGGGCATGCACACAGTGATACTTGTCCAGAATATGGTCTTAGACCTTCTTATGGGCTTTGCTGAGCCCTGACCATTCTCTTTCAACTTGATGCTTCCTGGTCAACTTCTAAGAATTGTGGACACCAAGTGGATGTGTACCTGCCTTAAGAGTTGCAGTAGCAGGGAGAGATCAGCTACAAGACAGGTAGTAGTTTCAGAGGGATCATGTCCTTCATGACACATGGTTTTGTAGTTCCTCATTTTACACTTTGCCTTTTCTCTAGTCCTCGATTCCATCCTTCTCAGGCAAAAAAAAATCTAATTTATTTAACTGCTTACTATGCTGTGTTGTTGATCTTCGTTATTTCTGCACTTTTTAAGGATGATGATTATGATTATTCTGGTAGAGGAGCAATAGCCAAAGATGTAAGCCCAGTATGGATTTTTTTTTTTTTTTTAATAGGTCTTCGTATTATAGGACCATCTGTTTTCTAGGTTTGCCTGTTTTAACTGTAAGGTTTTGTTTCTGAGGAGTACAGTTCCTAGCCTTGTTTTGAGGCTGTCTTTAAAGTGTTTGCTATAATTGAGAGATCTTTCACAGAAAACCTCTCCAAGCCATTATAAAATGACAGCAGATTGAAACACTTGGTTTGCTACGGGGTCACTTTCTTTGAAGAGTCTTTTTCCTATACAGATTACTTTTCATTGCACAGGCTCTTGGGCAGGCCTGTTACTATTGAGATGTTTTTAAAATGTTGCTCCATTCTGCTTTTTCTTTTTTAAGTTGATAGAATTGCCCTTGATGACCTGCCTCACTGTGTTTTTACATTAAATTTGACACAATTTAAATCTTCCTTTGCTTTCCTCATTTTACAAAACTTCTGTAAAGATGTTTTCTTCTACTGAAAGTTCATTTCACTGCTATTTAGCTGTGCTAGATTTTTCCTTCCTGTTTCTAAAACCTTCTTTGATGATTAGCATCAAATCTGATGCTTTTAAATAGCCTTCATGCTGATTTCAAGGATTTAACTTGTCTTGGAACTTTTTTAGTCCTTTTTGTGGTTTGTTCTGTTAAAGATGGCTTTTTTTTCTTTATATAGTTCGCATTGTTGAAGTGAAATGCAAACCTTTGGCTCTTTATCACTCTTTTAAGAGGGCTTTTGAGTAGTATTTTATTCATGGTTACAGAGTAACTCTCAAATAATATCACTTTGAAAAGGGTCCTGTGTTTTACTTCTGATAAAGTCAAGAACTGTTTCTCCTCTTGTGGTTTCCCTGACTGCATGCTGGGTTAAACAGTCACTAATGGCATTTAAACGTTTAACCTTGGCATCCTGTCCTGACCTGATGTTTAACCACTCTGCATAAGGCTAATTAAAACCTACAATATGTTTTTTCTGTCTTTGTAACCTCTTCTATCCCCTCCAGTGTGCCACAGTCACTTGTACCCCTGTGGTCAGATTGTTGCTCATGTGTAGTCCTTACACTGTGCTTTTCTGTACACTGTATTTAAATTCCTCAGTAGTTGTTACTTGTTAAAATAGCCTGTTAATCAGATTTGACCCTAAGCTGCTTCTAACAGGCCTTATTTCCTTAAAATAATACATCCTACTTTGTCCTCGATATTTTGGTAGTGGTAGTGACCCACTGGCATTACAACGTTTATCAGAAGCTTATTTGAATGCATGAATGTCAGTAATCCTTGTCTACAACCAGGCATTCCAACTTTGCCACTTTATTAGGCTTCTTGCATTATTGTAGTAGTATGTAGGTTTATTTTTTTTAAAAGCAACTACAAAAACAAACCTAAGAAGTTGTTTTGTTCTTTCCTGCAAAAATTTTACTGATTTCTGTATCATCCTTCATTTGAAAGTAGTCTCTGATTTTTGCTGCTGCAAGGTGAATCTCCTTCATCTTTGTGGTCTTTTGCACTTGTCACCTACCCTTCAGTCTTGATTTAAAACCACTTTCATACTCCCTTGAAGTTTTGCTTGGGTAAAGCCTGATGCTCCTCTGTTTTTATTTCTCAAATTGTAATTTTCTCTTAGATATACACAGAGCTGCTAACTTAGTTCTGCTCACAACAGCACCATCATGAATTCATATCCCAGGCACCTTAACTAGTGCACTTTTCTTTCTTTCTTTCAGTCCTAGTGTACTTGTATTGTATAGATCATAGAATCACAGAATGGTTTGTGTTGGGAGGGACCTTAAAGATCACCCATTCCACCCACCCGCCATGGGCAGAGACACCTTCCACTAGATCAGATTGCTCAGGGCCCCATCCAACCTGGCTTTGAACACTTCCAGGGATGGGGCGTCCACAGGTTCTCTGGACAGCCTGTGCTAGTGCCTCACCACCCTCACAGGAAAGGTAGGGATTTTAAAATACATTATTTCTTAATCATGAACGTTCACAAACTTCAGTGTAATTTAGTCTTGTATGCAATGTTTGAGAGCCTCTACAGATGTAGTTTGAGTAAACTTCACTTATGGCCTGGCTAGGAAAAATGGTGAATGTATATGACTGGGTTTTCCATAAAACCATATTAAGTGGTGTTGATTTT